>NC_087219.1:4784648-5084648 GCF_015104395.2 Macrobrachium nipponense | reverse complement strand
GAAATCCAACCCTTTTGCATTTACCTACCCAAATACCTTAGCCAAATCCCTGATTAACGTCCAACAAAAGACATCTCCCAAAGACTCTGGGGTATATGAGATCCCATGCCAGGACTGTGACCAATCTTACATCGGATTTACAGGTAAATCACTTCCCCAGAGATTAATACAACACAAACGGTCAGTTAGGTATGGACAACAGAACTCGGCTATTTTCAACCATATAAATGAACATAACCATAGAATAAACTGGAATATGTCACGTGTAATTTATAGCAGCAACTGCCGGTACAAGAGTCAAATGATGGAATCGGCCTTAATAAAAGAGAAGCAGGTAATGAAAATCTCAAAAAGGGGCGTGGATCTCAGATGTCGTCGACGCAGTGTTCATTCAACCAACACTTAAGAAGATTAAAGGAAGATTATCAGCGGGGGGGTGACCTAAATTGGCTTACTTGTGGACGGATCTCTTGGTGTATAAATACCACCTTTTCTGTAAACTTTTCTCATTCATATACCTGAAGAGAGAGACAGCAGTCTCTGAAATATAGTACTTTTCTCTCTACATTTTGGTGTTTTTATGGGCTCCTTTTATTAGATGGAATTCTGTTGTTACAGAATATTTTTACCAGTCATATATATATTATATATATATATATATATATATATATGTATATATGTATATATATATATATATATATATATATATATATATATATATATATATATATATATTTTTTTTTTTTTTTTTTTTTTTTTTTTTCTGGTGTTAAAAAACTAATAATTTTTTCATTGTGTCTCAGGCCCTTTTAGGGTCTTCTGGGGTCCATGGACCCCAGTTTGGGAACCACTGACCTAGCCTAGGGTGGTGTTAAAATAGGAATAAAGAACCATATAATCAATTTATCATTGGAATATTCTAATATCCAAACAGTACCATATATCATTTCAAATTATTACAGAAAATATGTAGAAATAGCTTCTGTTGATGGTGACATGTATGCCATGATAAATAAAAATTCAGAAAATCAAATCCTATAAATAGATATATAGATAAATATCAAGCTGAAAAAATACTGAGCATGATGTCAAAGGAGTGATTTGTGTCAAAGTCACACCCACCACCAGGTCCATGACCTCTGGTACAGCCACGATTATAATACTAGGGTACTTATTCTTTTAGCTTGACGAATGCTAAAAGGCTGTATACATATATAAAACTGGTTTGCTTTCATCAATATGCTGTGGTTACTTTTCACAAAACTGCAAGAAATACTATGATTATTATATTACTAAAAAATACATATAACAAATATTTTTCTTATTTCTTATTGTATGCTTTGCGTGTTTTTTATAATAATTGTCAAGAAAATAAATTATTTTTGTTTTGAGCCTAACTACGTCTTTGGTAATAATTGGACAAGTGAATGGGAAGGTCCACTGGGGGTGCATCTTGCTTAATGACCGCCAAGAGAACTAAAGGAATGCCTTAGTATGCCCAAAGGTGTCAGTAACCTAGATATTGTGATGAAAGGTTTTAGTAACCATAAATCAATCAATTAGATTCCCCGTACCTTGGGTCCTTAAAAGCAGCACAAAATAGTTTTCATTAGCATTTTGATAATTGGCTAAAATTACTTCAGCATTATGCAAGGTACCTAATAAGAGCTTGCCCTGTAGGGTTATAATGCCATTGGTGCACTGTAGTCAGTACTTAGGGCTCTTTGCAGCATCCCTTTGCCCCCAGCTGCAACCCCTTTCATTCCTTTTCCTGTACCTCCATTTGTATTCCCTTTCTTCCATCTTACTATTCTCCTAACAATTGTTTGAAGTACGTACATTATTTTCAGGGTTGAACAATCTCTTAGGTCCTAGCGCTTGGCGTTTGGCCTAAATTTTATATTCCAGTTCCAGTAAGAACTTGTCACTGTGAAATATTAAAAGTTTTGACTATTCAACTTGTATGCCAGTAGAATAGTGTGTCAGTGACTCATTTATCAATGTATTTAAAAATGTGTTTTCTTTCTTTCTTTTCAGGAGACTGTAGGATACACCTCAGTGCTTTTTTAATTAATGCAAGTGCCGTTTGTAGTTTTCGCTGTCAGCTTAATGAGGTATTAGCCCAAAGTCTACCAGTTATTAGATGATTTTTTCTGTGCATGAGGAACTAAAAGGTATATTACAAGATGAAATTTTTTATTTTGGTAACGCTGTTTTTTACGTTAAGTCAAGCATTTGGTGAAAGCTATTTTGAGTCACTATACCAGAGCATGGCTCAAGCTCAGGAAACATTGAAAGAAGTTGCCATTAATGTGAACAATGGACTGAAAACTCTTGCACGAACTATGAAATATGTTGAAAATTTCATAGATTCGACTGTGGAAGAAGACTGCGTGTACTCTTGTCGTGGCAGCAAAATTCCCATTCCAAATCCAAACCACATACCCGATTCGAATGGATGTGGCTCCTTGGGGGTCTTTTTTGACAAGGAGGACCTCTCGCTGCCAGAGATGGAAATATGCTGCAACGAACACGACTTATGTTACGATACCTGTGGCAGCGATAAGGAAGTCTGTGATGGCAAATTCAAAAGCTGCTTGTATAATACATGCAAAGAAAATGAAAAAGACATGGATATGTTATCTTCTAAGACATGTAAAGGTGGGGCCAAGTTGCTCTACACAGCAACAATGGCTTTAGGCTGTGCCTCATATAAAGATGCACAGCACAGTGCATGTATCTGTGTAGAACCCAAAGATGCCTTCTGGCAGCGGAATGAACTTTAGCAGACAATCCTTATTTAGTACATACACATTTGGGTATTGTAGTTACGGCATTTGATATTTTAGTTAGTAAATGCAGCACAGTATACTATTATGCATGACTTTCACTTAGGTAGGTGGTTGAATTATTTAAAGCATCTTGTTTTCTCTTGTGCAAATTCAAAAGGCCAGCTTTGCAAGTTACTGAGTCTGAAATCACAAATTCTTCGTTTCCCATTAATGTGAAGACAAGAATTACTTCAGGGATGGAAACAAATACAGGTTTTATTATATTGTAGGACACTTTGGCAGCTGTTTTCCTTCAGGTATTCTCATAATTTTTGTGTTTAGATATGTTGGAGTATTTGGTAGTGTTTCTTGATTGGTTTGCATTAAACTGTTAATATTGAACAGATACGCTGACGTCCCAGGAAGTACGTGATACGTAATTGTTCTGTTCTTGTTACAGTTTCTTTGTATTTTCTGGTATTTCATTTGATTTCTAGTTGTCGTCAGTTATTTATACTTTAAGAACTTGCTAACCAGACAAGTCATTTGGGAGTCTATCTTGATTTCGCATATTCTAGCAAAATGTCCACGATATTAACCATGTAAGCAGATGAATGAATCGTAAATCAAAGATTTTTCCCATGTACCTCATACTAAGCTTTTGGATTAGCTGAGGGCTCTTTATCCATAAATTATCATAATAGAACTACGTACGTACTTAATATAATTCCCTTTATAATTACACATACAGATCTCAAGGAAAAGGTGATTTGGATAATTATTGAGACATTTGTTGTTAAACTGAAAAATGTTCAAGGTAGTTACTTCATTGTGTTCCTTCAAACTCACCCAATGAATAATATATGACTTAAAAGGAAATAATTTTTACTTTAATTGCCAGTAACACCAGTCTCAATAAATAACATAAATACCAGATAAAAGTAGGAAACAAATGGGAACATATCTTTATTAATTGACAGACAGACAGATGTATTGTGTAATTAATTGACTAACAGTCATGTTGAAACCAGCTGTAGAGCTGTCAAGTCTTATGAAATGTTATAACTTGAGGACTTAGTTACTGTATAAGTAACACTTCAACTTGGTGTACATCTGTACGTACTTATCAACTACCAAATTATGATAATTTTTCCTTGTGCTACCATTTTGGAAGTGATACCTTTTTAGATACATCTTAAATGTATTAAGTGTAAAGTAAAGGTTAATTAAGGTTAGAAATTATGTGGAATTGCTGTTAGCAGTAAGATATCTAGTTATTTGAGAGCAGGCTACAATACAGGCCCATGGCCACTTAACGGTCGTTGTTGTACTACTTATCAGAAAGGCCGACTCCCAATGTCTAGTTAAGGTGAAGTGCTATTTATACAGTTTTTGCTTTGTCAGTCAGAGGCTTCCTTTGTGTTTCCAATCACAGATATGCTTTAATCAACTCTGTTGCTTTCCCCCACTTTCAACCGTAGTCTATTCTTAACCCCGTTCTTGTGTTTTTGTTTCATAGGAGACTAGTTCTTGTAAATAGGAATTAAGGCAGTGTTTGTGATAAGTTTGTCTTTCATAGATTATATGGATCTTACCCATATCTTATAAAGGAAGGAATTTGAGTTTGTTGTAGACTCATAAAGGAAGGAATTTGAGTTTGTTGTATACTCGTAAAGGAAGGAATTTGAGTTAGTTGTATACTCGTAAAGGAAGGAATTTGAGTTTGATGTAGGCGCAAAGACAGTTTTAAGGTTATTTCTACTGGAGGTAATAATTTTTTTTCATAATGTTTGCTGAATCACTAATACTGACTATTGACTTTTGGTGTCTGTAGTAATGGAATGGCTCTTGTTGACCAACTTCTTTTGAGAATTTTGATAATTGATCTTTGTAAACGATGATTTCATCAGAAAGGACATATAAAACAGCTGGATGTAAAATTCTATAGTCTAGTAGCAGCACTTTCTTAGGTAGTCTTTGGTTATTTAGTCCTTTTTAATTTCACTTGGGTAAATCACATCTTGTCTCATTAGAAGGGTAAAGTCTAGGTCTGATTAGGTTAGGATTCAAATTCTACCTCACCAACCACTTAAATTTAGGAAGACAGGAATTTGCATTTGTAATGATCTTTGAAGCTCTGCAATTGATTAGTTTTAAAACTGGAAACTTCTGGTGTAGTAAAGATTGTTCATTTTGACCCTGGTGACCTGCAATTCCTTTCTTCTTGATAGAAAGGAAGTCAAGATCTGTGATTATACTAGAATGTGACTGCTCCATTCTTAAAGATATTTATCACCGGTTGAAGGTGATTCTATTAAATAGCAGTTTGTATAGCATGAAACTTGTTTTAAGATAGTCTGTCAATAGGCGATTATCAGATTTACTACCAGAGGTTATGTCAAGGCTTTAGCTTATTCAATTTACATTTTTAAGCTTGGCAGTGTTATCTATTTGCTTAGGTCTTTTTTGCGTTATTTCAATATGATGGCATTGAAGTCATTTTACATATTTTAAAACAAATTCTTGTTAGAAAAGTGCAGCTATTTGCTGAAGATGTTTTATTATGGAATTAATGTTCATCTGCTGTAGAGCATAACCAATTTATTTTGTGTACGGTATGGTGATATTAGGTTTTTGTGCTTTGTTTTTCCATGTTTTTTTTCCCTTGCAAATCAGATTCAGATAATTGTACTGAATAATGGGCATTTATGTATTAAAAGAGTTTGTTTGATACAAAGTAGCACATTGTACATTTTATAAAATGTAAATGTAGGCCTGTTGTTACATAGAATTTAGGAGTAAACATTTGAAATCAACTAGTGTTAAAAATTGGGTCTACTTAATAGCATGTGTAAGTGCTTATAAATCCAATTTTTTGTATACGTATTATGTAAATTTTTGTGACAATCAGTTAATTTCTTAGACTGGTGAAGATGCTTTGTCCTAGTGTTATTGAATCATTTTCTAATTGAAAGTGCTGTATTTGAATGAATATTCTAGTTCCTAAACACAGACCTTGGAAGGTAATTTCCAAGAAAAGTATTACTGCAATTATTTTCATATAGGCATCACAGGATGAATGGTATTGTATTTTTATATAATTATAAAAACTATTTATATACTACAGTATTTTTATTTTTTTCTTTTTAACAAGTATTTTTCTCACTGCTCTGTACTATCTGAATTCAATTATTGTTTTTCCTGTAGCTTTGTGCAAAATTCCTGAAATACATAGGTATTGTGGGTATTGATAAAGTATTCTGTAGTTGTTTATTTGGATGGGGTTTCAAATGTCAGCACCATTTGTATCAGTTCTAACAAAATGTTCCACTATGCAACTTATGCTTTATTTCAGTCCTGACTGTCTGTAGATCCTGGAGCTTATGAATTTATTTTACCATTTACTTTATTCATTTTGTGGCATCTGTATTGCTTTTAGTTTACATATATTTGTATTACAGTAGTATTATAATTACCAGACTATGAAGGTAATTTGTTAAGCTCTTACAGGGCTGGTCTCAAAGGATCTGTCTTCATTAGTGACAAGGTTTAGGCTTTATTTATTAAATGACATCTTTTTAAACATTGTATGTGGGATTTTGAATAAAGTATCAAGAAATATCCACATTCAGAAGAAGCTTGTATTTAAACAAAATATTCATATACACACAGTAAAGTTAAAAGAAGAAATTCTGTCCATAAGTCTTCACATAATCCACCTTTAGCACAATAACATCAGTTTGACAATATACATTGGAGTTGAAGAATGAGAGCATGTCAACAAATCTGACATATATATGAATAACTTACATATATGGAACCTGTGTTCTTTTTACTGAGCAGTCACACTTTAAGTTTCAAAATTAAATCAAATTTCCTAATGCCTGATTCTATATAACATAATACGTACAATAAACTATATTTTATATTAAACAGAATTTATTATAAAGATAAAGACAGTTTAGTCGTGAAGAATAAGTGTACTATGTCATAAAATGTCGTGAAGAATATGTGTACAATGTCATAAAATGTAAGTAGGAAAATAATATGATACTTAGCTAAAGTTGGAAAGAGCAATAAGCAATTTGAAAATCATTTATAGGTTGTCACTGCTCTTCCACATAGTCACCATAATAAACACATTCAGGGACTAGGAAATTTGCAGGTCTTGATTCATCAGCCTATACACTGAAATATTCCTAACACTAAAAGACAAGTGTCTCCCATCACAATAGTCTGAAATTTTTTTCCTTCCCTTCACAAGAAATAATACGTAATAGCCTACTGTAAGATGTAAATGTATATTCTAGCAGAATATTTCTTGGTGGCTGTTTTACAATAATTATAAAAATTAAAAACAACAAAAAAGTTAACTTGATTAAATTATTAAAAAAAAGTGGTTACAAAACACTTAAAAGTATATACAATACAGTATAGTATAAGTACTGGTAAAAAATTAGTTAAAGTTTCACATACAAGAGTTGTGTTACCCTTTGTAGACCTCATGAATGAAAATATTTATTGCATGGAATGGCCTTTATGTTTAGCTCACACATTACCTGGTAAGTAGTTGCCAAGTTTGAAGTACATATACAATTTTGGCTGGCCATTTTGTACTATATGCACCTTATTATGAATGGTATTTCACTGAACTACGGGAAGTTTGATATACTAGACATCATGCCAAGTTTACTGGACAGGATTGGATTATCAAGAAATTTTTTTATTTCTATTATATTTTGTTTCCTATTATTTCCTGCTCTGAAATACTAACCAGTATTTCAAACATTTCTTAATTTTCTTACAGGACTTTTTAGTATCATTAAAATCACTGATGTGTAAGGCAATTAAAGAAATACAAGACATGCCACTCTTGAAAATTATCCTAATCCATAAAAGTATCATTTAACACCAATATATACAAAAAGAAGCAGATAATCATATACATAACCAGATACAACTAGACTTAAGTTTTAACAGACGATTGCACACTAAAGTGTACTTTTTTATTAGCACTAGGGTCTACTTCCGAACTTGTCACAGACATTGTGTCACTCTTATTGTCACTGGAAAGGAAAATTTTAATTATTAAGTTATAGTTGCAAATATGCATTAAATAAATTTATACCAGCTGCATTTCCCATACAAATTTACTGTATAAATGTCACACTATGTAATAGTAGTTCAAATATTTACCTTATTTCTGACATGTTGGGCAAGGTTCCCCAAGATGATGACATGTCACAATCATCAGGGAAATTAGCTGACACTTGGATTACTTCTAGTTTATCATGACTTCTTGAAGTTATAAGGATACTCCTAGGATTCTGACCTACACCTGCAAACAAAGACTACTGATTAAAATCCCTTCAATTTATCTTTACATGAACTTGTTAATATAAGTGACATAAATGACAACTTAAACTTTCATTGATGCGTAACACTTCAGTAAATATTTTATTTCCCATAATGAGGAATTGTGACCTCATATGAGAATGTCCAGGGATACTCCAATCCAAAAGTTATCGAACTGAAAGGGCTTGTCAAAATCACATACTTTTATACCTTGAGCTAAATTTTTAAAATCTTCCAATGGGGTTTTTTTTTTTTTTTTTTTAGTCCTATCCAAACAAAATTTTCACTTACCTATAAATGAAGGCTTAGGCATTGTTTGTGAGGCCATTCTTACACAAGGACTGCAGTCACTATCGGATTCGGCCTCCGTGGTTACTTTGGTGAAAGAATCTTGTCGAATTTCAATGGCTTCAACAGCATTTTGGTGTACAATGTAGAGGTACGGTCGTTGAAACACTGCACAAAAGAAAAGATGTTACTAAACAGTTTAACATGGCCAATGAGTCACATTGCTATACACTCATAAGGCTTGCCCAAAAGCTTTGTTTGAGTAAGATCTAAAATGAAAGATTGTCAAGTTGAAAAGAATTAGACAGCAAGGGAAACACAAGTAAAAGGTGGAAAGTAACGATGCAGTTGGGCTGAAGGGATACGGCAAGAAACTTCTAGTACCTATTAAAGTGTGCCACTAAAAGCACACTGTAAATGAAATAATATAAGTACTATATACAGTAATACCCTGAACATATGTGAGGTTAGGTTTCAAACCCCCTCGCACAAGGGGAAGTTTAACATAAGTTTGGCGCATTCTCTAAATGTGCCCATAAATGCTTGCTTCTAGAGTTTGAACACTAAATATGACTAATCTGCTCCCTAAGTATTAAGCTAACTTTTAAATGAAATTAAAGTTACTGTAATTTGATTTGAAAGTTAGTTTAATACATTACCTTTAAAAAAGAAATAACTGGTTGGCGTAAAAATAGTTACAGTAACTACTACGTAAGTACACATCCATTTTTGTAGGTATACTAACGTTACCCCAAATTCATTTGTTTGTTTGCATGGTATTTTTACGCTGCATGGAACCAGTGGTTATTCAGCAACGGGACCAACGGCTTTACGTGACTTCTGAACCACGACGAGAGTGAACTTCTATCACCAGAAATACACCTCTCACTCCTCGATGGAAAGGCTTATTTTGTTTTATTTATCTCACCTTCATAGCATGTAAACAAGTAAGATATTTCATAGCATGTAAATAAGTAAGATATTTACTGTATTTATTTTTTTTTTGTGTTTATGTAACTAAATACCCTGACGAATGTTAGGCTGGCCTAGCCAATCGTAAGACTCAAATAGAAATATGATACCCTGTCTGTACTCACCTGTAAAGATATCGGCTGTTATAAACCTACCCACAAACCATGAAAACACTGTACACTGTAAATTAGATTTAATCAGTCAGTTTTGTTTTTGTTTTTATGAAAACCAAAACGATGAACGCTATCGTCAATTTGTAAGTTACAGCGACCGAACAGCTGATCGCATAGCATAAACTAATAAAACAAAAGATGTATGAAAATGAAGCAATCATTAACCCTTAAACGCCGAAGCGGTAAAAATCAAAACCTCTCCCGAATGCCGGAGCCGGTTTGGAGTGAGCGGGGAAGCGGAAAAAATAATTTTTTCAAAAAATCACAGCGCGCTTAGTTTTGAAGATTAAGAGTTCATTTTTGGCTCCTTTTTTTGTCATTGCCTGAAGTTTAGTATGCAACCATCAGAAATGAAAAATATTATCATTATCATATATAAATAATGCGATATATGTTAGCGCAAACAAAATTTCATATATAATTGTATTCAAATCGCGCTGTGCGCAAAACGGTTAAAGGTAACAAGTTAAGTTTTTTTTGTTGTAATGTACACTAAATTGCAATCATTTTGGTATATAACACATTGTAAAACGATAAAAGCAACAGAGAAAATATTATCACAAAATGATGCATGAATTCGTAACGCGCGGAGGTAAAAATATATATTTTTTTAAAATTCACCATAAATCTAAATATTGTTATAGAGACTTCGAATTTGTTTCAAGATGAAGATAAATGATGGAATATTACGATACTGTAAGAGTTTTAGCTTACAATTGCAGTTTTCGACCATTTTGGACGAGTTAAAGTTGACCAAATGTCGAATTTTTTTTATAATTTTGTTTTTATATGCAATTATTTCGGAAATTAGAAAAGCTACAACCTTCAAATATTTTTTCTTTTATTCTACGTGAAATTGCGCACATTTTCATATATAAAACTCTATGAAATGCCTAATATGAAACGGAGCAAATTTTCCGAGAATGCGAAGTACGCATTTCGGAGATTTATGGCGGAGAATCCGCGCGCGGAGGGAAGGAAAGTTTTTTTCATAAATTCACCATAAATCGAAATATTGTGCTAGAGACTTCCAATTTGTTGCAAAATGACGGTAAATGATTGAATATTACTAAAATATAAGGGTTTTAGCTTACAATTGCGTTTTTCGACCATTTCGGTAGAGTCAAAGTTGACCGAATGTGGTTTTTTTTTTCTATTTATCGTGATTTATATGCAAATATTTCGAAAAGGAGAAAAGCTACAACCTTCAATTATTTTTCGTTGTATTCTACATGAAATTGCGCACATTTTCATATATGTATAAAACTTTATGTAACGGCTAATTTAAAATGGTGCAAACATTACCACAATCGCACATATGATTTTTTCGGAAAAGTTACCGCGCGGACGTAAGGAAAATGTTATTTTTTTTCATAAATTCACCATAAATCGAAATATTGTGCTAGAGACTTCCAATTTGTTGCAAAATTTAGGTAAATGATTGAATATTACTAAAATATAAGTGTTTTAGCTTACAATTGCATTTTTCGACCATTTCGGTAGAGTCAAAATTGACCGAAGGTTGAAAATTTGTCACTTATCATTTTTTATATGAAAATATTTCAAAACTGATATAAGCTACAACCATGGGTTGTTTTTAGTTGTATTGTGCATGAAATTGCACACATTTCCGTATATAAAACTTAATGTAACAGCTAATTTTAAAATGGTGCAAACATTACCACAATCGCATGTATGATTTTTTTCGGAAGAGTTACCGCGCGGACGTAAGGAAAAAGTTTTTTCATAAATTCACCATAAATCGAAATATTGTGCTAGAGACTTCCAATTTGTTGCAAAAGTAAGGTAAATAGTTGAATATTACTAATATATAAGCGTTTTAGCTTACAATTGCGTTTTCGACCATTTCGGTAGAGTCAAAGTTGACCAAAGGTTGAAATTTTGGCACTTATCGCTATTTATATGGAAATATTTCCAAACAGATAAGAGCTACAATCATGAGTATTTTTAGTTGTATTCTAAATGAAATTGCGCACATTTCCATATATAATACTTCATGTAATAAATAATTTAAAACGGTGCAAAAATTATGTCAAAGTGACGAAATAATTTTTGAGATGTGTCACTGATACTTTTTAGTGCGATAAGAAAGAAATTCGCGCTTGCGCGCCTGCGTAACGATTGTAAACAAAACGCCGCCTTAATCCGTGAACTCCCAGCATCCCCCAAGGCGCGTGATTCAAAAGTTTTCGGCTGGTAGGTCTATAAGTATTTTTCCGCAAATTTTTTAAAAAACTTTTTTGAGTCGACGTATGGTACGTCCATTCGGCATACGGGCGACATTTTGACTCGACGTTTAATACGTCCATTCGGCGTTTAAGGGTTAACACTGAATTATGAATTTATTTATAACAAAGAAAAGTTTTTATATAAAAAACAAAGAAAGATACTCAATCGAAGTTA
This sequence comes from Macrobrachium nipponense, assembly GCF_015104395.2. NCBI lineage: Eukaryota > Metazoa > Arthropoda > Malacostraca > Decapoda > Palaemonidae > Macrobrachium > Macrobrachium nipponense. Next base: position 5,072,665 of record NC_087219.1, on the reverse strand, counting down.
TTATAAAACAAAAACCAAAAATTTTCATCAGAAGTTTTTATTACAAAAATAACCTTCAAGAGTTTTTATGTAAACTTCACATCACTCGTCATCAAAACTTGTTGATGGTTGAGGAGAGTCAGGAGATTGAATCGTTGAGAAGAGACAACTGGCTTGAAAAAAGAATAAATTTTTAACTGCGTTCCTTGTTTGTGTTGCTTTCGAATGATAATATCCCTCATACTTCTAAAATGTGGGTAAAACAGGTTGCTCTCCTCGTCTGCTGTTAAGTCTATGTATGTAATAATTGTGTCAAGGGCATCTCTAACCACTGAAAGTTTGGGAATTTGAACATCAGAATCCTTTTCCTCATCATCTTCCACTTGTTCTGCGTCACCTTTAAGAACTTCATCAGCTATTTCTTCATCGTTCATAACGTGATGGCCTGGATCACCGTCTGTTTCTTCTAGCCACTCTCTTACATCATCCAAAGAAACTTGTTCCCCTGCTCTTGTAAATAGACGATGAAAATCAGTTGGCTCAAAACCTTCAGTTATATTCGAAATCATTATTGTACAAAAGTTTTTTCCATGCGTTGGCCAATGTTGTTTTCACCATCCTTTTTCTACTTCCAAGAGATGAACTTTCACGGCTTTCAGTTATATTGTATTTTAACGAAAAGGCAAGGAGTTTATCTTTAGCTTTTCGAATGTCTGACACAGTCTGTTTCTTCACACCCTACTCTTCACAAACACTTTTTACTGTAGCTCCAGCTTCTAATTTGTGAATTAACTCCAGTTTCTTGGCCACTGATACTGTTACAAGCTTCCGAGTACCTCTTCCTGGCATTTTGCTAGAAATTATTGAAGAATAATACGTATGTTTAAAGTGTACCTCATATCACGACTGACGATGTAATGAAAAAAAGCGCGCCAGAGACGATCGCCATAGAAAATGGATGTAATATCGGCGTCAAAGAAAACGCCTTTAGGGGGAAACATCTGCATTCTCGGATATAGACTGAGTTATCCGATATCCGAGTTAACGATGGTCTACTATACGTAATGTTTGCAGAAGGTGAAAGTAGAGTTCAATCAATTTAAAATCATGAACTAGTGTGAGGACTAACTATGGATGAGAGAGAGAGAGAAATATGTACGTCATGTGAGGTAAAACTTTGGAGGTGTATCATCTTTAAAAATTAATGGGATCACAACTAAGGAATGTACATTAACTGTGTGTGCTGTAATTACATAACATAGTACATACAGATTGTACCAGCACTTTTCTCCAAGTTTAAGAAAGTAATTTTCACAGAATGACAACTCTGTTATGTCTCTGATATGTTTTACTAGTCGATCATGGAGGCCTTATATAGTGACAAACACTGAATTACGAAATGCCTTTGTATTATTTTCAAAAATATAAAAATCATACACAAAATCTCCATACTGATTTTACACTAAAAGCATGAAAACTTATACAAATTGTAGTATACTAGTACATACTTCAGAAATTAAACAGCTTCTGAAGGGATATCATCTTGGAAAAGTGCAGTAACTTTGTGAATGGGTATTGCATCTTGTATAAGTACGTATGTGCACTAACTGTAGGTGCTGTAATTCCCTTTGTATCATATTTATGCATGCACAAAAATAAAAATAATAAATTTTTAATAAAGATTTTGTACAGAAAAGCTTTTAACTTAAAAATTTACATAATAAACAAACACGTTTGCAGGGTTTTGCAGTGTTTCTGGAGGATTCGCAATGTTCGCTCTATTGTGACGAACTTGCACATGATAATTAGTTAGATTCCAATGAATAATTTGCGCAAAGTGAATCGCCTAAGTTCGGGGTATTACTGTACAAGTACAATAGATTTAAATGAATTACAGAAAAAGTAAAGAGATAATAACAGTTAATTTTGTATAACTAACCAATGGCAATTGGAAGACGAGTGAACTTGATGTCATGTTCTCTTGAGCGCTGACCACAAGCATCTACAAACACTGCAAACTCATAGAAACAGAGGAGGTATTCCTCATACTTTCCAGCCTTAGATACCTGCAAAATAAAGAAGTAAGCTACAGTATATCGTGTCAAATGTGCAGTTTAGAATTTGCTACTGAACTTTCTCCATAATACAGCATAGTACGTATTAGAATCTTTAGAAGGGCATTTGCAGTTAAAAATTAATCAAGATGTATAATGATAAAAGGTAGATGAAGATACATATTTTCTCCACATTTCTGATCATTCAAGTTCCACTGCATTCACTTTGAATAGCTCCAATAATTACATGCGAAAGAACAACAGCATGTATGACTACGTAAGCAATTTCTTTATATGCTTTATGTGCTGAATTCAATCACTGGGGTTTTACATGAGCTATATTGCAATCAGAAAGCATCAGTTCCATATCCCCACAGCTGTAAGAATTCACTTTGTGACTGAAGTACGAAGTTCAGACTGCCTTATCAGTATTGGAAATCAGCATTTGAATGGTATTCACCAACTACATAACATCAAAAACAACAAATTGTATAAGACTGAAAATATTGAAAAACAAAGAATTTAGAACACAGAATTAGTGAAAGGGTAATGCATCCATAAACTAAAAATTAATCTCACAACCAGTTTATTTTCCTTGATACTTTAACTCATTTTCTTTTGACTTCAAAGATGACAGATTTGGGAATACTTTAATTAAACTTTATGGATTTTGAAGATCCCAATACCAGGGTAGCAGTTAAATGAAAGAAAATGTCTCTGCAATATGACCTTGTTCTGATACTCTGGATGCAAAGTTCAAATCCTGCAACAGACATCAGGATTACTTTATACTGTTGCAACTGGCTCTAAAGCTTTGTGCCCACAGGCATCACTCAATATGTGAAGAATTCTAAAAGAAAAGAGGGCACTGTGGCTATTACAATTGCATATGTATCTGGTAAAAAGTGACGTAGCTTCTGTGTATATAAAAGGTTTTGGATTTGACTGCCAAGAAATGCTTTACCAAATTTTTTACTGCCATCCAGTAAAAGCTGGAGTGTCTACCGAGACAAAATTACTCAAGAAGTTCATAGTTATCTTACCTGTAATATAGCAACAGGGAAAGAGGACATCTGGGCAGATCCATAAATAGCATATGCTAAAGAAGAATCTGTCTCATCCAGGAACTCTAAAAGGAAAATTATGAATAAAATTAATAAAACTATCAAATACACTTCCTAACTCATAGTGTTGCCTCACTATATATGAATTCTTACTATATCATATGAATTCTCAAAAGTATCAAAGTACGTAATGTGTAACTAGAATAAACAAAAGATAAAAAATAAAGCATCAAACACAAATGTAACACATTTTATTTTGACTCTGCGCACCTTCAATTTCAAATGTCTTGAGGTCAATTTCATAGAACTTCTCTGCTCCTACAATCAAGGTTGCCTGAGTGAAATGCAAGCAGCTGCAGGGTTCTTGTGTGCTGTACTGTCGGCACACTGTAAACTTCTCTTGAGTTTCGTTCCATATCAGTATGCTGCAAAATTATAGGTGTCCTCAGTAAACACATAAATGGAATGAAATATAGAATTTAGGCCAAAAGGCCAAGCAGTGGGAACTAAGAGGTCATTCAAGTGCTGAAAGGGAAACAGAGTAAAAGGGTTGTAAACGTGTATCATGAGGAAAACCTCGTAGTTACACTATAAAACGATGGTTAGGAAAGGGTGGAAAGTAAGACAAAAGAAAGAGAATATGAAGGCATTACAATCAAGGGAATGAAAGGGATTGCAGCTAAGGGCAAAAGAAACATTGCATCCTTTTGGCTCGTAGGAGCTTTGCTTTATAGCTTTCTTTCATTTAATTCCTTTGGTTATGCCTATTTAGCTGTCTAATTTCAACTTAAAGGTCCATCAAATACAAACTATACTGTTAAGTACGTATCTCTTTCGGTTATCGGCGGGGGTTTCGTTCCCAAGGGGGTGCTGTGGCGGGAATACAAGCTAAAAAACAAAAAAACTCTCAACCACACTTGTACTTACCACACACTCAGGGTGAGAAGCTGCGCTGCTGTCCGCTGGATATAACATAGGGTAGGCTTACACTAGCCGTCGTAACACAACCGAACATGGACAACAACCACACAACAATGCAATAATTATACAACAAAAGACCACTGCACAAATAATCACTATCCATACCAAAAAACAATAACCTGACAAATCATCACACCACCGACAACATCAAGGCACCACAACAACACAACTCACAACTCCAACAACTCATCTACAACCCAACAGAATTCACAAGCACAACAAACTCAACAACATAAATAATACCAACAATAATTCAAACAACAGCTTCAAAAAACATAAAATAACTAACCATCAATAATACTGCTACCAAAAACTGACGGACCAACACCGGCTCTGTTCTCAGACTCTCTCGTCTCCTGACGGTCGTAACCGACGCTTGCCACTGATATACACAGTGATCACCACAACAGACATGCTTAAGACTGTCATCAAACCACTCCCATTTATTCCTCCACCAATTTTGCTCTCTCTCTCTCTCTCATGCAACCCTTGGACATGTTCTCAAATATAAACTACCATCATTGCTCCTCCATTGTGCTGATAAGCGAAAACCGCCATTAACCGAAACTCAGCGATTTATGGCGCCGTTAACCAGTTATCAGTGCCATAAGCACCATTATGATGCCTCTGTTAGGTATATTATGGCCCTGATAACCGAAACTCTGTCTGTTATGGCGCCATAAATTGCCAATTTTATGGCGCTAGACAAACGCCATAAAACCATGTCGCCAATAACTAAGTCGGCCGATATCAGGGGACTGCCTGTATTGAACATTAGAATATGATGTTAAATAATACATAACTAAATTGGATAAATAACTGGTGTTCTACCAGATGAGTTCTGGACTCATACAGGAACCTCAAAGGGTTAAAAAATCTTACCTGATTCTATCTGAGGCCGCAGCACATATGAAAGTATGTCCTGCCTTTGTTGAGCCACAAGCTAAAAGATGACAACCCTGCAGCGGTTCAATTCGCTCAGGATCAAGACTTGGCTTGGCCACCTGACCTGCTTCAGCTGTGACTGTAGCTATGCTTTTGTCTACTTTGTACACAAGATTGTCATTTCCTGAAGAAACAATAACTTGATTTAGACACAAATAATAATAAAATATAATGAAATTAAAGTTAATGTAATTTAATTTAAAAGTTACTATGAGATTCACAGCCAGTGTCCCGGTGTTTTTCCGGAATAAAATTTATCAACGTACCTGACAACGATGACACTTTATCACAGGGTGTCTTACATCCCTACCCAATTTTTTACTGTATTCTATATTACGAAAGTTGCATATTTTGGTAATTATAAGAGCAATGCCAACTTCTAGTAGACATCGCCAGCAAACTCAGAGGAATGTCTTTTGAAGATATAATGACGTAACTTATGATGTCATTAACTTGCCTCCTTCTCGATGGATGATTTGCTATTCGTGAATAAGTCTCCACCTCTGGCAACGATGAAATACAACCAATACCCCTTGTTTACATTTTGTAGTAGTGGTGGTGGTGGTAGATAAGATTTATGCCATGAGGTCGAGTGCTAGAACCCTTGAAGAAAAGGGTTTCCACAAGTAATCTGAGAAAATACTTTCTAACACTGTTTCTCCATTGAAAAAATATATAATTAAAAATCAATTAACAAAGTGAAGAAAACTTTGGCATTTGTTGTAACTCCTTTGATATTTTTCCTAATATGACAGTGAGGATCATTGTAATAAATAGAGCATATATAATGATCTTTCTGCACCTTATAAGAGTCAACAAATGACGAAAACTTGGTAACCTTGGATGTCCAGGCGTACTTGTTACCCAAAAAAGGGCCCTATTATTCATTTACCTGTTCAAACTTAAGTAGGGCTTGCCAAGGGCCTCCTAACTTCTAAACAATTGTGCAAGTCGAATCACAAAAGCTGTCCTGCAACCATGGGGACAGTGACTTATAGCCGCCATTCTTGAAGCCTTGACAAGATATGAATATTCATTCAGAATTTCAGACAGCTTTTTGTCATCAACACCTTGTGGGAAGAGTCGGTCATCGTCATATGTTTACGTCACATATAACTTTGAAAACATGCATTGGAGTGTTTCGCCACTGGCTTCGGCTGCTTTATTTTACTCTTATGAATGTACTTTATTCTAATATAGGTAATAAAGAATGCTGCTGAAAATTAGCTAGGGATGTAAAGTATACTAAGGCTAAGTAATAGCTTTGTAAAATTCACAGAAAAAAAGTTATTCTGGATAAACACCAGAACAAATGCTCTGAATTTCATAGTAGCTTAATAATTTACCCTTAAAAAAGAAATAAATGGTTGGTAAAAATACAGGAGTGTGTGAAGAACGAACTCATACGTACAGAGAGAGAGAATGTAAAACTCATTGACCACTAATGGCAACACTCCCCTCATTACATTACGTGACATTTGACAACAATCTGGACTTTAATCTATAGGAGAGAGAGAGAGAGAGAGAAGAGACGAGAGAGAGACGAGAAGGAGAGTAGAGAGAGAGAATCGAGGAGAGAGCACCGAGAGAGAGAATTTTTTATATGCATCATTTTGAAATAAGTTATATTATTATTAATGTCTGAAAATATTAATAAACATATACATACATGTACCATAAAAATTCTCTCATCTCAGTAAAGGCGAGAGATAGAGAAGAATTGTTCTTACTTTTAAGTGAAATGGAAAGGTTACTTCTTTAAAATATTATCACATATGAATTTTGTAATTACAGTTAGTATATATTATTACTATTATTATTGTTGTGAAGTAGACCTTTTTAAAACAACTTCTGTGGAAAACAATGGCCAATTCAGCTGCATTAATTTTATACAGGACTTTCTCAAGTCTCCTTATTGTAGATTTTTCAGTATTGCTTAGACTAGCAAGCAATGCGCCAATGGAGGACATGTCAAAAACTGGATTCAAGGGACAATTATCATTGTTAAAAATACACCAATTTTGTTTCTTTCTCTCTTGCTATTTCTTGCTCTTTCTTATTTTCTCGCAACGTTTCAACTCAGACTCTGCTGGTCATCTTCCAGTCAAAGGTTGGAGTTGGACTGATGCTGTTAGGAGTCCTGCAGTGTTTTATACCAGTGGTGCCAGCGGGGTGCAACGGGATGTTGATTTTTTTATTGGCTGCGCACTTGGGACTGTCTGCTGTTGGCTACTTACTCACTGCCTTGAGACAGTTGCTGGAGTTGATGGTTTCTCTGGCATAGCCTTGATGATCATCTTAGCACTCGGATGACATCATGGGGAGCTGCATTTTCATTGGCTCTTCACTATGACATCATCCGTCTTGGTGACAAGGACATTGAGGAAGGGAATCTGATTGTTAGTGCTGAAATGATATTGTTAAGATACAATAAAGTTTTGTACATACTTACCTGGCAGATATATACTTAGCTATAGACTCCGTCGTCCCCGACAGAAATTCGAATTTCGCGGCACACGCTGCAGGTAGGTCAGGTGATCTACCGCCCCTGCCGCTGGGTGGCAGGAATAGGAACGATTACCGTTCTAGAACCAGATTTTCTCTTCCACCTGTCTCCTGAGGGGAGGTTGGGTGGGCCATCAATCGTATATATCTGCCAGGTAAGTATGTACAAAACTTTATTGTATCTTAACAATATCATTTTTGTACATGGAACTTACCCAGCAGATATATACTTAGCTGATTGACACCCTTGGTGGTGGGAAAGAGACAACTATTTACTGAATAGACAGGTAAACAACATACGTTGTAGGTAATAAATAAATAAAACCTTGGTTCCTACTTGATCAGGCGGAAGACTCCATGGCTAATGCCTAGGAATCTGCTTCGCCTCAAGAGCCTCAGCGAGGATGTGACCTATGGCTAAGAGTTCTTGTGGGTCTGTCGATGGGGTCTTATCCATTTACTCGACAGAGCCTCTTACATGACAATATGCCTATGCCTAGTGGCATAATTAAGGAGCACAACACCGATCCCGATCACCTGATCCTAACACGAGGGTTAGTGCTTAAGTTGAAAAGAGTTATCTACAAACTCCTTTCAAACAACCCAAAGAAAAAACACGACGTTAAATAAAATTTAACTCACTAGTTTAAGGATCAGTATCTGCTCCCTATCCCAGCAATGTATCCGCAGACACGTATCAACCAAGAGAGAAGGATCCCTCGAAGGTTATCTTGACATCCTTCGGATAATGGGAAGTCAACACAGAGTTGCATCTCCCGTATGTGACAGCTAATATGTCCTTATGACATTGTTAGGGAAAGAACAAGAATTCGGAAAAGCTCGCACTTCATGCGCTTTTAATTCTCAGCTGTTTGAAGGAATCATCAATGCACTTATCAAGTGCTTAGGAGATCACAATGTCTCAAAGAAGGCCAGGGCGTTCTTTGATATAGATCTCTTCTGGGTGAAGCCTGGAGCCTGGCTAGCGCTTCGTGCCTGGCAGGCGCCTAGCGCCTGGCGCCTGGCTGGAGCCTCGCGCCTGAATGGCGCCTAGAGCCTGGCTGGAGCCTCGCGCCTGGCTGGCGCCTCGCGCCTGGCTGGTGCCTGATTGGCTCCTCCTTCCTGGCTAGCGCCTCGCGCCTGGCTGGAGCCTTGCGTCTGGCTGGTGCCTTGCGCCTGGAAGGCACCTGGAGCCTGGCAGAAGACTTCATGATTACTGTCTATGAGTCTGCATGCCTCAAGAGTTTCAGCGAGGTAGGGACCTATGACTGACAAACCCTTCTGGATCATGTCAATGGGGGCTAGCCCGCTTACACGACAGAGCCTTCTCGGATCGTGCCAATGGGGGCTGACCCACTTACATGGCAGAGCCTTACCTGTATCATATCAATGGGGACTAGCCCTCTTACATGACAGAGCTTTAGGTTTCTCTTTACGGGAAGGAGCCTTGCGTCTGGATGGATCCTCAATCCTGACTGGAGCCTAGCCTTGAAGGAGCCTGGCACCCTGGGATGGCGCCTGGCCACCTGGATGGCGCCTGGCTGGCTACTAGAGCCTGGCTGGCTCCTGAGCCTGGCTGGCTCCTAGAGCCTGGTTGGCTCCTAGAGCCTGGGTGGCTCCTAGAGCCCTGGGCAGGCTCCTGAGCCTGGTGGCTCCTAGAGCCTGGTTGGCTCCTAGAGCCTGGCTGGCTCCTAGAGCCTGGCTGGCGCCTCGCGCCTGGCTTGGCTCCTCCACACTTGCTGGAGCTTCGAGCTTGGAAGAGTCTCTAGGCTGTCTGGCGATGTCCACATCGGACACTCTTATATCTGTCCGATTTGTTCGCCTCTGGCGCATTTGCGCCAGGTTGGAGGCCCGCTCCTTCTCAGTATCCGACCATGACAGAGTTCCTTGGAACTGTCCGCCTCTGGCATTTGGCGCTTGGCTGGCGCTACATTGTCCGAGAGTCCTGAACAACCACATAGTTTATCAGGAGACTGGAGAAGGGTGGAAGAAATTCTTCCCCTTTGAGCTTTTGGCCCCTGGCAAGGGGAGGTGATTTTAGTCGGCTACACCCAGTAGACGACAGGATATCTAACAATACGAGAGAGAAGAGTCTTCCTCCGAGGAGGATCCTTCGTGAACACTTCTTTTGCTAACGAGATCTCTTCTTACATGTTGATGAGGTTCCTCGTTGCAGAATCTTCCCTATCCTTGCCCGAAGGAAGGGAAGGAGTCTGGAAGTCGAAGGAGAGACTGAGCTGAAATTGGGCGGAACCCTGATTTCTAGCTCTTATTGTATCCTTCTGAATACCTTCTGGGAAGCATTTTGAGCCCTCATCGCACCCCGAAGACTCTGTAGGCAAACGTTTAAACCATCTCTTCTTCTGTAGATGAAAATGTAAGTACCCTGCCTGGGCAACTAAACTTCTATCTGAAAGCGTTGCGTCAGGAATAGAGGGATTTATTTCTTTTGCCAGACATACTATGCTGGCAAGAACCCATTGCCGAGTCTCCATTGAATCTGATGCGAGATTCTAATGCCACAAAAAATTCACTTGTCTTCTTGGTCGTTTAGGGCTAAGAGAAACAAAGAATTCCTTCATAAACTTCCTCAAAGAAGTTTGATGAGGAGCAGTTCCATTTTGTCGGAACACGGAATCTGTGGCCACAAAAAAATATCCCATTCGAAGTACATGATGTCCTACTCTTGTCGTATTGCGGTATCGTATAAGATCCCGAAGATCTTAATCCTCTGTTATCTCTAATTCCCTTTGTAGAGACAGAGTATGGCCTTTTACTGCGTTCTTTGATAGCAGATATATACATAGGTGATTCTTCCCTCTGAAAGTGAAGAAAAAACCTCGCTATGTGGTTCACAGAGGTATCGGAAGAGGACAGTTTCCTCATTCCATCTAGCACGATCTGCAGCAATTCTATGTCTTAGCCATGACTATTGTCATTTACCTTGAAAAAACCTCTCATTCATGTCCACTTCTGGTCAGTCTGCACGCGGACAGACTCAGAGTGGAGAGGTTTTATAGGTCTATTTATAATAGATTCTGATAGAATATCCAGATACTCTTGGAAAAGCCTTACGAAACATGCTGTGAAGAAAGAACGTGACTTCTGTGAATCCAACCTCTCTAAGGCCAAAATGAGGCATACATCCTCTCTTCCTTTGACGCCCAATTATCTTAATATCTGTTAAGAATTTATAACTAGGGGAAAAAAGGCTAAAGTTTATTCCCCTTCTTTAAATTTAAAGATGTCTTATATTGCTACCTCTCTTGGTTCGAGGAAAAAGAAGCAGTCTAAAGGAAGCCTGTTCGTCTTCTACCTTACAAAGAGATCTATGAAGAAGACTTTCCGCAGGTTCTCACAACCCTTTTCAATAAATGTTAGACATACGTTAACAGTTATTATCTTCGATCGAGAAGGTTCTCACGGACATGCAAAATCTTGCATCGAACCTCTTAAGGATCGTTACGTTCCGTGTCTGTTCCCAAATAGGTTCTCTTTTGTTAACGCGAACAGGGGCGAAAAAAGAGATTCTCGATGCTCTTTGCGATATGAGAGAGTCGTGGAATTGGCCTAAGTGATTAAAATAAATCATTTCATCATTCCTTGTAAGCGACCCCTTTTCGATTAAATGGGTAACGAAATCAGGAACGAATCTTGCCGTTACCGAGCCTGCTGTCCGAGAGGCTACTGGACTCTTAGGTTAATAACTCGCTAAAACGAGAAAATATCTTGGATGGTGCTTCTGGCGCGGCAGGCGCTTCTGGCGCAATTTGCGCCAGGCTGGCGTTCCTTCTAGTTCTTTTAGGTTATGTGCCATAACATCTATGCCTTTATGGTACCCGACATCCTTCACATGTTAATTCCGTTCTTAGTGGGAAAAAACTTTTATATACGTAGTATAGTCCATTCAGGGAAACAACTTCTGCCACTAAGAGAATGTTTCCCATCCGACTCACCCAACTTCTCTTGAGCAATATCCGAATTTAAAAAGGTTTGTGTGTGTTTCTCGAAAGGATGAGAGAATTATATATATCGCGCGCTGCCGTATTAGAATCCTTTATAATACTGTCACATTGTGGTAAACAGCATTAATCTAGGAAACCTTTGTAAGGATACTAGGAATTCTGTAGTTAACCTCGGTATGTGCATAAGACTTGACCATACCGTAGTCTTAAAGTGAATTCTCTACTACATTCATCTTCTCACTAAGCATGTACTCTAATAAGCCATGCTTTCGTAAGCATGAGAGCATTATACAATATAGAGTTCCGCTGCGTTAGAATCCTTTAAAAATGTTACCTACGGTAAACAGCATTGAAATGTTGTAATATCTTTCTTATTGAAAGCTTCTTAGCAAAAGGCAGACAATATTTTATTTATGTTTGCTTAACTATCCCCTCAATCCGAGGCTAAAACCACGATTGTAGGGGAGAGACACGGTTATTCATTCCATCCCGCAGGAGAGAGACATGTTACCGACCACTCATGACCGACACCTACATGATACTGCGTTGGTGTCTAAGCGATAGCAGTCTCGTTAGCCGACTGGCCTTACTCTTCCAGAGTTGCCAGCTACTCCATTTAATAAAGGAATCTTATAAAATTATTATCGAACTTCAGGAAGTTCTTATAATGCATATCTAGTAAGCGAACAAGACTTCGATAAATCTAGAAGCTAAGTAGGTGTTGTCTTAACAATCCCTTTAAGCGTAGTCCTTCCTAGGAAATTCCTGGAAGGATACTGGTAATTGAGTTGCTCAGCAAAGAAGTAACTACGGTATGTGCTTATGATTTGCCGTATCGTATTCTCATACAGCAGATACTCTACTACCTTCTTTCCCTGCCGAGGCAGATAGAGAAAGGATATTCTGGCGCCTGGATCCTTGCACCTAGCGCCTGGAATGTTCCACGCGCCTGGAATGTTCCGCACGCTAGAAAGGAGACTCGCTCCTGGAACGTTCCGCTTGCGTGGAAGGTCCCGTGCGCCCTGACAGTTCCGAGCGCCTACTAGACCCCTTTTAGAAAGAGCCTCTTGCCCGGAAACGTTCAATGGAAGGATCGTTCTGATTGCCACTCTACTGTAAGGTTCCTTGCTCTAGCCGTCTGTTTTTCTGGCGCAATTTGCGCCAGGCTGGCGCTTCGTCTCTTTGAAGGCGCCTTGCGCCAAGAAAAATTTTCTAGAACGCGGCTCGCGTTTGTAGGAACGCGGCTCGCGCTAGTCTGTTAGCTGGAACGCGCCTCGCTGCTGGCTATAGGAACGTAGCTCACGCTAGCTTGCTGGAACGCGGCTTCCTGGCAGCGGCTGTCTCTTGCTCAGTGTTCTCTTAGTTTTCAGAGAACGCGCTAGATCATCGAAACTCCAAACATACATTCTTCGTCTTTTCGGATGTAAGATGAAGAGACGCACTTTTTTAAGGATGCCTTATCAATGGCTATCCTTGGCAGTCTGGGACGTTCTACAGAACCTGCCGAGGGGACGCCTGACCGGTGGGGGTTCTCCCTAACCTTCCTGCGGCTGTCGACTTTCCTCCTCCACTGGGTCTGGGAGTTTGGAAGAGGTCTAGGCCTGGAAGCGCTACGGAGCCGATCAGACGCACCCTCCACTGCACTGGGAACACTATATTCACTTCTTACCTTTTTAGAGCTCGCCTTTTGAGCTCCATCCATTTATCTTCAAATTTGCACACATGAATTTGTAGATTCTGTGGAGTAAGAAGGTGATGAGGATGCAACAACTACTAGAATTGTCAATACTCTAACTGCTCGTTAGTACGAGAGCTCTTAAAGCTTCTAAAGGAAGCGTATCTAGTTTTATGCTTTCTGACTTCCTAAAGTAGGAAGTTAGATCTTATATTTCCTTCATCAAGTTCTAACACTTATACACGTATTAGTGAAAAAAAAAATCAATATTTCCCTTATTGCAAAATATAAGTGTCTACCGAAAAATTCGGTAGTTTCACGTAATATATTCTTCGAAATTTCGAAGCCAAATTCATTAAAAAGTTAATAAAAGCGTATGCCAAACCAAAGACCCAGTACTTCCCTGCAAGAGACAGCCCAGAAGGTCGATGGCGATGAAAAAACGAAAATCAAGTCAGGAGGTAGCAACAATGTATGTTGACACTACCGCGACAGAGAAAATCTGGTTCTAGAACGGTGGTAATCGTTCCTATTCCTGCCACCCAGCGGCAGGGGCGGTAGATCACCTGACCTACCTGCAGCGTGTGCCGCGAAATTCGAATTTTTGTCGGGGACGACGGAGTCTATAGCTAAGTATATATCTGCTGGGTAAGTTCCATGTACAAAATTCCACAGTATAATTCAGCACGCTGCGCTGGTGGAATGTGCTACAAAGGGCTGCAACCTCATCTTCAATGTCTACTTGCATGAAGATGCCGTCGATATATCTTGCATATTTCTAGGGGCGCTGGATCCGCTCTAATATCCTGTTCTCCATTATGTCCATGTAGAAGTTTGCAAACAGGACTCCTAATAGGAAGCCCATAGCAATGCCATCCTTCTGCCTGTACATGTGCCCTCAGTGGGTTGAGAAAGGGCCTCTCTTTTTGCAGATATCCAGGAAGGCACATAAAGTCTCAGAAATATTCAGGGTGGGCGCAGATGAATCCCAGTATACACGATCGAAGATCAAGTCAATGGTTTCGTCGAATGGTACGTTCATGAATAAAGACTTGACATCTAAGTAAGCGACAGTGCCAGAGCCAGAGAGACTTGAATTTCTTCCAAAAACTTAGCAGGCAACTTGAGGCTGTAGCTGCTAGGGACATAAGGAGTCAGGATATGATTCAGCCTTTTTGGTAAGGTGGTAAGGCGTGGGTGCAGGTTGGTGTTTGGCCAATAATGGGGCAGAGGGGGTTACCTTCTTTATGGTGCTTTACATTGCCATAAAGGTGACCGAGCCTGACATCTCCTAGTATAGTTGGTAGATGGATGGGATTTGTAATGGCATTCACAGTGCTGATGATGTTTGCATTCCTCTTGATATCATCGGTGGGATTGCATGATAGCCGCTCAAATTTGATGGAATCCGCCTAGATGATGTCCAGCTTCAGATGATATTCATTGGTGTTGATAAGTACAAAGGTGGCAGTTTTATCGGCACGCCGGATGGCGATGCCCTCGTTCCTTCAACTCCTTAGCAGCTACTCACATTTCACAGGTGACAATGCCACTGGTGTAGGTGAGGGTCTCTGCAAGGAGGAGGGGTTGAAGGGCATCCGAAGTACTGATGGTATGCTTGCTCTCCAACTGCGGGATAGAATCTAGCAGGAGCTCAATTTCAAGGCACTTGTCATGGGGGGCTTTTCTTGGCTCTCCTTCTCTTAGGGATGAATTGCCATTTTATAGTGAAGAAAAACCCTCGTAACGAGCTCCTTGAAATTGAGCTCCCTGCTAGATTCTATCCCATAGTTGGAGAGCAGGCATACTGTAAGCACTTCAGATGCTCTCCAACCCCTCCTCCTTACAGAGGCCCTCACAGAGTGGGGTACCTACACCAGCGGCATTGTCACCCATGAAATGAGATTAGCAGCTAGGGAGTTGAAGGAACAAAAGGGCTTCGCCATCCACTTCCGCCTTTGTACTTATCAACACCAGTGAATGTCATCAGAAGCTGGATGACATCTTGGTGGATTCCACCAAATTCGAGTGGCTATCACACAACCCCACTGATGATGTAAAGAGGGATGCAAACATCATCATCAGCATTGTGAATGCTGCTATGAATGCCATCCACCTTCCAAATATCCTAGGAGACTTCGGGCTTGGTTACCTTTACGGCAATGTAAAGAACCATAAAAAAAGGTAAACTCTCTGCCTTAGCAAATATACCTTCCAAAAATGGAAGAAATTTGAGACTCCCCTGGGTCTGGCACTGTCGCTTTCTTGGATGTCGAATCTTTATTCATGAATGTGCCAGCCGACAAAACCATTGACTTTATCTTCGATCCCATCTACTGGGATTCGTTGACGCCCACCATGAACATTCCTGAGACTTCTTTACGCACCCTCCGGGATATCTGCGCAAAGAGGGCCCCTTTCTCCACCCATAGAGGGCACATGTACAGGCAGAAGGACAGCGTTGCTATAGGCTCCCCATTAGAGTGCTGTGTGCAAACTTCTACATGGGAATCACGAAGGAGAGGATCTTCAAGTGGATCCAGCGCTACTGGAAATATGCAAGATGTAATGACGACATCTTTGTGAAAGCAGACAGCGATGATGAGGTTGCAACCCTTTGTAGCACGATCCACTAGCACAACGTGCTGAATTATACTGTATAATTCAGTAATAATGATCAGCGATCAGCTTCCCTTCCTCGATGTCCTTGTCACCAAGACAGAAGATGAGCTTCATGCCTCTGTCTACAAGAAGGAAATGAGCCTCGGGATGTGATTCAACGGAGACAGCGAGTGTCCTGCCAGATTTAAGAATACAACAGTTAAGGCCTACATTCACCAGGCCCTTTCCCACTGTTCCACCTACCACGACATACACAAAGAATTGGACAGAGCCTCCCAGGTACTCATCAACAACGGGTATCCCAATAGGCTCATTAACATTATCAAAACGGCACTCGATAAATGGTACTCCAACATTGCCGCACCAGCACTACCGCAAGAAACCATCAAACTCTATTACAAGGCCTTCGTGTATCAAGAGGAGGAGGAAGTTATGAAGAAAATAATTTCGGAGCACGTCACCCCGACAGAAGAGGGCATGAAGACAAGCCTTATAATTTACTATAAGAACAGGAGAACGTGTGACCTTATTATGAGGAAAAAACCTTCCCTACCTGCACAAGACCCCTTAAAGAAAAGCAATGTAGTCTACCAATACCAATGCCCCTTGACTTATATTGGAATGACTACAATGGGACTTGCAAAGAGAATCTTATGTTATCCTCAAGAGGGTGCCATTAAGTGCCACGCCCTCACCAGCCACAACCAGACTCCTTCCCAGGATAGTATTGTCAATAATACTACAATCCTTGGAGGTGGCCCTGACCCGAAACATCTGTCCTAGCTGGAAGCACTATTCATTTTGGAAAAAAAAAAACCCTCCCTGAACATGACACAAGAAGCCTTCCTCCTTCCCACGAGTTTAGGGTGGAACCTGATCCAAGGACCAATGGTATTAACAAATAATATCAGCAATAATACCATCAATATTCCCAAAGATGAACCCCCTGATGAAGGAAACTCTGACAACACCAGGAATGACATCATAGAGAGAAGAGCCAATGAAAATGAGGCTCCCTACAATGTCAAGCAAGTGCTGTGACAATCATCAAGGCTATGCCAGAGAAACCATCAACTCCAGCAACTGTCTTGCTGCAGTGAGTAAGCAGTCAATAGCAGACAATCCTGAGTGCATAGCCAATAAAAATCAACATCCCATTGCACCCTGCTGGCACCACTGGTATAAAACACTGCAGGACTCCTAACAGCATCAGTCCAACTCCAACCTTCGCCTGGAAGATGACCAGCAGAGCCTGAGTTGAAATGTGATAACGAATAATAATTGACCCTTGAATCCACCACTTTTGACATGGCCTCCATTGGCGCATTGCTTGCCAGTCTAAGCAATACTAAAAATTCAACAATAAGGAGACTTGAGAAAGTCCTGTATAAAATTAACACAGTGGAATCAGCCATTATTATTAATATTTCAAAATATTAATAAACATAGTACATATATATATGTACCATAAAAATTCTCTCATCTCAGTAAAAGAGAGAGAGAGAGAGATTGTTTGTTTGTATGGTGTTTTTACGTTTCATGGAACCAGTGGTTATTCAGCAACGGGACCAACGGCTTTACATGACTTCCGAACCACGTCGAGAGTGAACTTCTATCACCAGAAATACACATCTCTCACTCCTCAATGGAATGGCCGGGAATCGAACCCGCGACCACCGAGGTGAGAAGCAAACACCAAACGAACCACGCCACTGAGGCGCTGTGTGTGTGTGAGAGAGAGAGAGAGAGAGAGAGAGAGAGAGAGAGAGAGAGAGAGAGAGAGAGAGAGAGAGAGAGAGAGAGAGAGAGAATTATTTTTATTTAATGTTGTTTAATTTACACATATGAGCTTGAAAACCTATAAATTACCTAAAAAATAAACAAATACTTATGCAGGGTTTTTCCAGAATTTGAAAATGTTTTTTTTGCGATCGCGTGTGGGAAATACTCACGTATGATATTTAGTTAGGTTCCAATGAAAAGTTCAAGATACTGTGAATTTGTGCAACTCCAATTGCGTAAGAGAGGTATACTATTACTGTATTTCACATTTTCAAGTTCATCTATTGCAAAAAATAAACTATACAATTAATGGATTGGTTTCATAAAAAACCAGGGCATGTTCTCAAATATTAGTAAAGAAATGTGACACATTAATGCCATAACGTATACTATGCTATATTAGATTGAACAGAACTTGCAGACTTGTTGGGAATTATAAGTTTCCTAAAAACCAGGCTTAGAATGCTGAATGTGTTATGCAGCAATGACAATTACGGGGCAGTAAAGAGAGATAAATATTGGGTCACTCACAAATAGTGCTGCTGTACATTTTAGCAACATGGGGTTACTCATGTTGGTAGGATGGCCAATTGCTAAATGATGATGACAGTCAGGGTAGGTTATGAGAGAAAAGGGTTTAATGAATTAACCCACAAAAAGAACACGGATGCACAGGTGGATTGCAATTATAGTACCTACAAAGCAAAGCAAGTACTACCTGCAATAAAAAGCACAACTCCCGCATCTTGCACGGCTAGTATCTGGTGTACAGCCACCAAGCCTTCGATTCGTGCTCTTGATTTCAGGGTCCCATCTTTCTGGACTTCAAACGAATAAAGGCCTTCTGAGGCCCCAATAATTGCAGTCTGCAAAAAAAATTTAATGATATTACTTGAAAAAGATTCATAAAACAATTTGTATTTGTAGAACAGAAATTTGTGAAAAAATGTTAGCAATTTTCAATAAAACCCAATATTCATAAAATAAATATATTATTTTGCTGCAGAAAAGCAGCAGTTTTCATAATAGCCATATAACCTGGATGGCAAAGATGGACATTTTGAAAATAAAGAAATATTCTATCTTTTTACTATCGAAGAATTTTTTGACAAGATTTCTATAACTGTATCCCTGATACCATTAACTAAAATAATAAAATAATATTACGGTTATGTTAACATTTATCTTTTGTATCTGAATTATATTACTTTTGCAATTTTTCTTAATTTGAGTCCATGTGTAAAAATGCAAAACAATGATACACAAATATAAATGAAGCTCCTATAGATACGCATGTGATGCCTAGGTTACACAAGGGCTATGTAGCTAGTCCTAATATATGTTACAGTAAGCGAATTCCACAGGAAAATGATATTCGCCTGTTACAGTATGTCATTAATATTCATATGTGACATTATGTAAATAATGTATAGCATCTTGGCTTAATGTCCAGTTTTCCAGTTAACATAAGTGTAGTTTAATTTCTGCCAGTAGTTTTCCAGTTAACATAAGTGTAGTTTAATTTCTGCCAGTAATAACCTTGTGTACTGAGAATACTTGGCTAACATATTTCCAGTTTATCTCAAAAGTGTCTAATAGCAAGACTACAAACAACAGTAATTATATGTTCTTGGCCTTGCCCACAGCTGGTGAGTGAAATAAGTTTACAGTCTTACCTTCTCAGTAATGAAAATCAGTGAATTGACATCTAAAGAAACTGGGTTGTTGGAGGAATACAAAACATCTAAATGAACGCGTTCCACCTGACTGCTGTCTACCTCACTTTTTGGAAGCTGCAAACAATAAATAATAGCGTACTGTTATTTTTGGAATACGAATATTCACACCATAACAATGACAACAATAAATAACATATGCTGCATATTACTTGTAAAGGGTATTGTGGTACTGATACAATAAAGTAGTCCATATTATTTATGTTTAGTTTATAAGATGAAAGTGACTACCACCTTTCAGATCGATGTTAAAAAAAATGCACACATGATAACTCCTTAACAACTGCTAAACATATATCTTGTTGTAATGAAGCACAAAGAGAGACATTAGATAACAGTAAGAAAATCAAACCAGGTAACCGAGAAATTTACAAATGCTGCTTTTAAATAGTACCAATTTTTAATTGCCAAAATTTCTCTATACATGTGCAAACTGGGAACAAATTTTTTGTGCATATATATCTCAAAGAAAAATTAAATACTAAGTAAGCTCAAATACAAAAACTTACCTGAGCAACAATGCCCTCTAGGGCCATAACCCAAGACTGCTTCTCTTCAAAATTAGTGGTCATGAGGTACAGGCTATCAGATTGTTCTGAGGGTTTCTTGGCAGATATTTCAATCTACAACAAAATAGGAAAGTTTTACCATACATCATAAAACCTCAGATTCTTGGTCATCACATCAGCCAACAACTAGCAGTGCTTGATAAAAGACAAACCCACCTCACAGGATTTGCTGGTAAATTGCCACCATGGATCTAACATGACATAAGCCAAAGTGTAATGCTGGTAAATGTTCTTTAGCATTAAAATGAATTTTTATAATAAAGTAAGGTTATATATTATACTTACCAAGTAATTACTTAGCTAACGATTATGCTCGCACGGCTTCCTAAATTCAGAATTTGTGGTAATGTGACTGTTGAAAAGGATGGGAGGGGGGGGATGATGACGAGAGGCTCTGCCTACTGCCATGGGAGTGTGGAAGCGACAGAAGTCAGCAACATCATACTATTTACTGCCGCAAAGTCCACGGACAAAAACCAGAGGGGAGGAGGGAGGGTTCTGATCAATAATTACTTCATAAGTATATACGGATGTATAAAAAACCTAACTTTTAAACATTAGATTTTTATCAAGTAACTTACCAACTAATTACAGTAGTACTTCAGGCTTCAAACCTAATCCATTCCAGGAGGCTGGTCGAAATATGATTTGTTTGAAATATGAAACAAATATCCCAATAAGAAATAAAAGGAATTGGGATAATTCATTCAAGGCAACTTAAAAAATTCCTCTTTTCACATCTTCTCTATTATTAATAATGTGTTAAAAAGTTCAATTAAGACTGTAAAGCAATAAAACAATAAAATAATATGAAGTAAAATTTTCAAAAAATGCTGTTTCCATGTACGATTAATGAAGTTTGGTGAAAATGGCGCGCGGCCAGCTGGGATGGAGGAGGAGAGACAGGAACCCTTTGGGAAAACTGAAATGGTCACAGTAGGCAAAGGTTGATAAAATCAGTTAAATTCATATTTTATAAGGGTAATCAGAGGAATCAGTAGTGTATGTGTCTGATTATGTCGGTCTGTGTGTGTGTGTGTGTGTGTGTGAGAGAGAGAGAGAGAGAGAGAGAGAGGAGAGAGAGAGAGAGAGAGAGAGAGAGAGAGAGAGAGAGAGAGAGAGAGAGAGAAATGTTTAACACTTGGATCTTAAGTACAAGAAAGAGATTAACTATGCCACAACCCATCCTCTTACTGTTGGAAAATGGTAGAATTTAAAATAAACATGAGGATTTTGCAAACAAATCAGTAATAAGAAGAATGCAAGTAGGAAAAGGAAAGAGATTAAATAACCTTTCACATGGAAGCCTTAAACAATCAAAGGCAAGCAGAAGCTGAATGCAGTGCCAGTGTGTTTATTATGGAGCCGAGTTACTTTTACAATGCTAAAAAATTGTAAAAGGCAAGTGTCACTTGATAGGTATTTTCCCATACCAAAAAGAAGTGACATGAGCAAATAAAAGTGTAAATGAAAGAAACGGGCAACTAATCATCCCAGTCCAGCTGGTAAGTCTGTGGGAAGCAGACTCCAGTCTCCCACCCAATAACCCACAACAATCCCCGCCCTCCCCTCTCTATCCTCTCATTCAGCGCACCGAACAGTGGCTCAAGTAAGAATTTTTTTATTTTATTACTATATTGCATTTGATTGTTTTTGTTTTATCATTGTTAAACATATTGTGAAATTCCTCTTTATTTTTTCTATGTGAACTGGTAGTACTACTTTTACGTACATACAGTAATATTTTTACTGTCTCTTCTCTCTCTCCTCAACAATATCGCAACATGTGATAACTTAAAAACATTCATTCATTATTCCTCAAAAATATAAGCATTCCCTCCTTCTAATCTCAAGTTAGTTGTGCGTCACCGCAATGACGTATGATTTTGTTCATTGTTTATACTAAATTTTATTATGAAAAGCTTTATTCTTTTATTTATTTTGTTGAATATGGTTATCATTAAACTAAACCATTTTATCATTTTTAAATTTATTGTGAAATACCCTTTTATTTTTTTATGTAGTTATTACTGCTTTTACACACATATACGAATATTTATACTCTCTTTTCTCCTCCTCTCCTCAACAATATCAATGCTTCCTTCCCCGATCTCACGTCAGCTGTGTGTAACCCAATGCGGTGACATGAATTTCTGCATTTTTTATGCTAAATTTTATATTGAAATGCTTTATTCTTTTATTTATTTTGTTGAATATGGTTATCATTAAACTACATGTTATAAAGGAGAATCATGTTAATAGTTTTGTTTTGTAAGACACGGTATGCCATCCAATACAAGTACTACTACATATAAACAAGATAATCGCTCAGTTCGAAGTACAAGTCTTTGTTCCACAGACAAAGTAAAATTTTCTTGAAAAATTTGTTAGAAAAACGGAATGTTTGACATGAACATTCGACAAACAAGGTACTACTGTACTTAGCTGAATCCCACATTGCAAGGGGGTGGGATGAATGGACTTATCTAATTCAGTGCATTAAACATGTTAATAACCTGAACTAGAAAAGGTGGCTAACACAGAAACAATGCTTGTTGCACTTCCTTACCTGTGAGAGACCTACAGCAGGTGATTACTGCCTCTGGTTGGTGCTCATCTTAACCTGTAGTGGCACAGCAGTGTGCCAAGAGTTGCCTCTACATCAGTGGGAGTCTTGCAACAAAGAATATGATTGATCACTGACAAGACATAATACAGGAAAAAATTTGCCCTTGCCCTGGGCACAGTACACAACAACAAACCAGAAAACAACACCTGTTACCAAACCTGACAGAGTAAAAAAACCACTATCCATCCAACAAACTAGTGGGCACTCCGGGTACGATGCAGCCCCCAAGGCTCCCCCCAAAAAACTGGACATCCTTACAACAAGGCAAAGAGACAGAAGAGACAGTATCTCTACTATACTTCTTCCCCCAATACCATGCCAGCCACTGCCATAGGACCAAGGATACTAGAGTTTTCAAATACTGTTTCCACTTCTTTCAAATAACGAGATGCAAAAGTTGACTTGCACATCCAATAAGTTGACTGAACAATGGCCAAGAGGGTTAAATCATGTTTGAAGTTGAGAAAGGCACTACTGCTCTGACTTCATGAGTTTTAACTTTGATTAAGGGAGAAGTGTTTTCCCGAATCCCGGAATGTGCTTTGGAGATCAGGTCTCTAATGAAGAATGAAAGGGCGTTCTTAGAGAGAGGGCGACAATGATTCTTTATAGAACTCCAGAGGTTACTACAAGGTCCTCTGATTTTCTCAGTCCTATGTAGATAGTACCTCAGGGCTCTGACTGGACAAAGAACCCTCTCGTCTTCATCCAGGCGCAGGATATCCATTAAATTCTTGATATGGAAGGAGCGAGGCCATGGTTTAGCAGAATCCTCATTCTAAGCCAAGAAGCCCAAGGTGAAAGAGCAAACTGCATTGCCTTGGGAGAAGCTTATTTTTTTGTTGATTGCATAGAGCTCACTTATGCATTTAGCTGTAGCCAGGGCTACTAAGAAAAGGGTCTTCTGTAAAAGGTTCTTGAGAGAAGCGGAACTGAGAGGCTCGAAAGGAGAGCCCATGAGCCACTTAAGGACTATTGTACATCCAAATTCCAAGACACTAAATTAGACTTCTTCTGTTTGGAGGTATCGAAAGACTTGCCGAGAACATTTAGATCCTGATTAGATGAAAGATCCAAACCTGTGTGTTTAAAAACCGAAGAAAGCATCACTCGATATCCTTTAATGGTGGACGAGGAAAGGCTCTTATTAGTCTTCAGATACAGAAGAAAATCTGCAGTCTGGGCTAAAGATACCTCAGATGATGAGATGTGATGTCTGAGGCACCATCGACGGAACATTCCCCACTTTGACAGGTAGATGTTGCAGTAGACTGGCATCTGCATTTTGCAATAACTTCCACAGCTGCTCTTGAAAAACCTTTCGTTCTGATGAGTTTCCGACAGTCTGCAGCCTGTCAGAACAAGAGTGGATAACCTTTGGTGGTGGTACCTCCTGAAGTGCGGCTGTCTAAGTACCCACATCTTTTGGGAAGCAGCCTTGGGAAGTCTACCAAAAGACGAAGGAGGTCTGGGAAACATTCCTTCTTGGGCCAGAACAGAATGACGAGTGTCATCGAGATATTGCGGTGAGACATGACCTTGTTTAGTACTTCCCTTACTTAGCTGAATGGATGGAAGGTATAAAGGTCCATACCCAACCAATCTAACAGCATGGTGTCCATCACCCAAGCAAGGGGATCCGGGACTGGAGATCAGAGAGAGGAAGATTATTTCTTGAGATGGCAAACAAGTCTATGGAAGGCTTGCCCCACAATCTCCAAAGGTTGATGCAAATCTTGTTGTCCAGGGTCCACCTGGTAGGAAGGACCTGCTTCCGATGACTCAGCTTGTCCGCTAGGACATTTAACCCCTTCTTTATCAAGTTTGTTTTGAGGTACAAGGAGTATGTACCTCCATTCAAGACTATTGCATAGTACCGGGTACATTAAGGTGGTATGCACATACTACTAACCTTCCTTTTCTCAGTTCTAGACCTCTTATGATTTGGTAATTTTGGTTTGAAGGTTTGGAGTAGAACAAACAGAATTGGAGTGCTTGGGAAGTTGGTACACACTGCCAGGCATACGATGAAGCAAAACAAACATTATTGCTGGCTAGCTAGATTCAGACATTTTGATATGTAGTATATACATACATGCACACATACAAATATTCATAATATATATATATACATTATATATATATACATACATACATTATATATATATATATTATATATCTATATATATATATATATATATATATATATATATATATAGATAAAAATTTTAACATGGAAAACAAGTGTAAACAAACCTCTCTTTGAAATAAATGAAAAAGTTACCTGGCAACATTCACTCGTGGTATTGAGTGTGGCAACTCAAGCAGAAGGGAAGTTAGGGTACATCATTTTGCCTTGAGCTTCTGGGCAGCATTCATCAAATGTGTTGTTTGCTCTGACACTGTTGTTTATTACAATCATAAGTGAAAGAAAGATGTAAAAAATCTTCTACACAAGTATAAATCCATTTGTAAATGTTTTTCTGTGCTTCTATTCTGTCTTCTTTCTCTGAAGATTTTTCAGTAAAAAGTACATAAGTGAAGAGGAATGATTATATGTACTATAACTGATTCACAGCAGCTGACCATCTTGTACCCAGCCCCGTCCCTTACGACATTCCTGATTGGGTGTTGATCAACCAATCACAGGGCTGGAAAGTTGCAAACTCGTCAGTGTCTCCCAAAACCTCATACAGTGGGATCTTGCTCCCACCTCTTTCAAAAGTTAAAACTTACATAACACCTCAGTTTTACCCAAAGAAAAGTAGTGTTCCCAAATTTCAACACTAAACATCGTCAAGCAATGATTTAAGGAATTTAATGATATATGAAGTATGCGGTTCAGTAAACTAAATGCTAAAATATGCTTCATACAGTATTGTAGCTTAAATGCCATGGGTGACAATGCTACCAAAAAATTATAGGTAGGGCTATCAATATGAAAATAACAAGCAAAAGATTAAGAACATTAATCTCTCTTATCTTTTTGTAGTCACATCCTGGTCATGTTATCAGCCGATGAGATCATCATCTGATCACGATCCCTCAATAGAAGTAGTCTCATGGGGGAAAAAGAAAAATTATTGTCACTATCACCCTCTCTCATATCCTAGTGGAAATCTCTACATGAAAAAAATTCTATAATATAAAATAAAAAGGAATAATGAGAGGGATATAGGAGAAAGGGAGAAAAGATTGTAGTGAAAGAATAACCACTGGGATGAATGCATTTCCTCCATAAGGTATCAATATCTCTCTTAGTAACATTTTATTCATGTACAGAGATCCACTACTGGATATGAGAAAGGGTGATAGTGATAATGGTAATGATGATAATGTCTTAATAAGTCTTATCCCCCCCCCCCCCCCCCCCCGCCCCCCCCCCCCCCATGAGACACTTGTGGGATTGTGATCAGATGTCACTGACTGGTCACGTGACCAGGACGTGACTTCATTAAGATGAGAGAGAGAGATTAATATTCTTAATCTTCGGCTTATTATTTTCATGTTGATAACCCACCTATAATTTTTCAGTAGCATTGTCACTCATGGCATTTAAGCTATAATACTGTGTGAAACACAAGACGATAAATGAAGAATGCACTGTGATGTCATGTAAGGAATGAAGGAATATATTTTATCTTAAAATTTCATGTTTATTTTACTATACATATTTTAGCATTAAGTTTACTGAACCACATAATTCATATACCATTAAAATCCTTAAATCTTTGGCTTGGCGATGTTTAGTGATGAAATTAGGAACACCACTTTTCTTAGGGTAAAACTGAGGTGTAATGAAAGTTATAACTTTTGAAAGCCATTTTTGTCAGAGGTGGGAGCAAGATTCCCCCTTTTCTTGATATACAACAGCACTGTGGTGTTGCCTGCATGAACATCTACTGTCTTGTTACAAATCTATGACGAGAAATGTGGGAGACCTAGATAAGTGGCCTTCAGTTCTTTTACATTGATATGAAGGTTGGTTTCCTCCTGGGACCATGTCACAGAAACCTCTTGATTCCCTAGAAGGGTTCCCCAGTCTGAATGGTCCGAGTATAAGTCTAGATCGGGGGTCAGAGGGAGACGGGATCCCCCTGGGAATATCTTCCTTTGGGGAATCACCACAGGAGGTTTGGCTTCATCTCCTGAGTGATGGGAAATACAACCAAAACTGGTCAAGTCTTCCTGTCCCAGTTGGCTTTGAGGAAGAATTGGAGAACTCTCATGCGCAAACCCAGAACAAGAAAAGTCTGGCTCCTACTGGGGCACAAAGGACTTCTGGTTCACTTCTTGGAAGGGTTTGGAGGAGGAGTGCTTCTTTGTGGGTTTGGATTGAAAATACCAAATTTGTAACTAATTTGTATTTTTCATAACTAACAAACCTGAGGTCTTAACAGGTAAAGGCCCACCTCGAACCACCCCTCTAGCAGTCTAAACTGGGTTAGAAATATAACTGGTGGGTCACAGGACACCAAGGGCATTCTGGGCATACATGCCTCGTGACTTGGTATAGATGCCAATAGTCCCTGGATCTCACAAGTGTAATTTTAATTCTACCGGTTTCCAGCTTGGCGCTAGTAAATCCTAATGTTAAGACCTCAGGTTTGTTAGTTATGAAAAATACAAATTAGTTACAAATTTGGTATTTGTTCATATACAGAACAAACCTTCGGTCTTAACATTAGGATAGACTTACTTATTGGAGGGAGGTAAGTCTCTATAACTGACTGGGAGTTTGCCACCTTATCCATTTCCGAATATTAGGGGAATTCCAAGAGAATGGACAATGAACCTAGAACCAAAGATATAAGCGAATCTATTGGTTTCCCTCACTGGGTGCTGATACCATTCTATGGTTTACACATTATGGGAGAACAGAGAACCTTCCCTTCTCATAAACTACTCTTGTCCCTTGTATCTGGATCCACCCTCACCCCTCTCTTCCCTATTACCGAGAGGGGTGAGTTGCTACTGAAAAGTATACTATAAGCTAAGATAACTTCACAGTATGGCTGACCACCTCACCTGCATCTAGTCCGTTCCAGCATATGATGGTACTCTCCTACATACTGCCCGTAGGTAAAGGAAAGTAGTAGAAAGAAATAGTAAAGAAAAAAGACCAGTCATCCCATTCATTCTACTTTCATACCTTCATCTTAGACTAGACATAAACTGACCCGCCAGGGGTACTGGATGAGCTATATCACTTGTTGGGCCGCCACCACTGGACCCAAGGAAAAAGTGTCCAAGGATCTATGGGCAACGTCTTTTAAATAAAATGAGGTGAAAGTTGTTTGGCGTTTCCAAACACCAGCTTTCAGAATTCTCTCCACAGACATATTCTTCTTAAATGCCAAAGAAGCACTCAAGCCTCTGATGTCATGAGCTCTAGCCCTCTCCTGGCTATTTGACCCCTTGTCTTCTGTCATGTAGGCATTCCTGATCATCTCCCTGGACACTTCCTTCTTGTTCCGTCATGTACTTAAGAACAACCTCCGGCACCCCGGCCTGAGGTGCCTTGTCCTTCTTAAGTACTCTCTTATTACCCTTACGGGGCACAGAAGCATCTCATCTTTGTCATTGTCTACAAAGTCTACCAAGGAAGGTATGGAAAAGGAGTCGAATCTGCCGTCCATTATTGCTGGATTTTGAGTCTTGGCCACGAATTCTGGAACAAACTCGAATACCATTGACTTCCAACCTCTCGAGTGCTTTATGAGATATGACAGGCCATGTAGCTCCCTCACCCTTTTGGTTGAAGCTAGGGCCAATAAGAAGACTGTCTTCAGTGTCAGGCTCCTATCTGTGGACTGCCTTAGTGGTTCGTAGGGGGGTTTTGTCAGACTACTCAGTACCATGGTCAGATCCCAATCTGGGGCTTTTAGTTCCTTTGGTGGACATGACAGTTCAAAGCTCTTCATCAGCATGGCCAACTCCCATGAAGACGAAATGTCCACACCTTTCATTCGTAAGACTAAGGCTAGAGCAGCCCTGTACCCCTTCACTGCAGATACAGACATATACCTTTCTGTCCTGAGATATACCAGAAAGCCTGCTAACTGCTGAATAGTGGTACTGAGTGGAGACAAGTTTCCTCTACGACACCAATCACAGTATGCTGACCTTGGTATACTGCTGCAGATGATTTTCTGATATTTCCTGCCATCTGAGTTGCTGCTTTTTGCGAAAACCCTCTCGCTCGGAGGAGATACTTGACAGTCT
Source organism: Macrobrachium nipponense (assembly GCF_015104395.2). Classification (NCBI taxonomy): domain Eukaryota; kingdom Metazoa; phylum Arthropoda; class Malacostraca; order Decapoda; family Palaemonidae; genus Macrobrachium; species Macrobrachium nipponense. Next base: position 5,043,934 of record NC_087219.1, on the reverse strand, counting down.
CCACTCGTGAAGAGATAGGAACTTCACCGACTGGTGGTACCTCTCCATGTGTGGCTGACATAGTAGGTTGCTCCATGGGGGTAACACTCTCGGCATGTCTATTATGAGTTCCAGCAGGTCTGGAAACCACTCTGCCTTTGGCCATAAAGGAGCTACCAGGGTCATTTTGAGGTTCTCAGACTGCATTACCCTGTTCAGAACCTGACGGATTAGACAAAATGGAGGAAATGTGTACACGTCCAGATTGTCCCAAGGGTGTTGTAGCGCATCTTCTGCTACTGCCTCTATGTCTGGGACTACCGAACAATACACTTCCAACTTTTTGTTGTACCTGGTTGCGAATAGGTCTATGATCGGCCTTTCCCACAACATGAGCATCCTGTCCACTACCTGTTGGTGCAAGGACCACTCCGTTCCCAATATCTGATCCCTGCGGCTCAACTTGTTGGCCACTAGGTTTCTTTTTCCCGGAATATATCTGGCCCTGATGTCTACTAGGTTCTCTACAGCCCACTGATGAAGTCGAACTGTCATCATATGTAACTGCCGAGAAACTAGGCCTCCTTGTTTGTTTATATAAGCTACTACTGTGGTGTTGTCTGACATCAATACCACTGAATGTCCCTTCACTCTCTTCCTGAATTCCTGTAGAGCTAGAAACGCTGCTTTTAACTCCAGCACGTTTATATGGAGTTCTCTGTCTTCGCAACTCCATTTTGCTGACACCATCAACTCCTCCATATGGGCTCCCCAGCCTTCTAGTGAAGCATCTGAGAACAGCAAGAGGTCCGGGGAGGGTTGTTGAAGGGGGACACCCACTGTCAGATTGTCGTCGTTCACCCACCACAGCAGGTCTTTCCTCACTTCTGCTGACAAGGGAATTTGCTCGTACGGGTGATCTACTATTGGTGACCAAAACTCCTTCATCCTCCATTGTAGAGATCGAAGTTGTAGCCTTCCTTGTGGTACTAGCTTCTCCAAGGAAGTTGGGATTCCCAGTACTACCTGCCACTGCCTTGCTGGCTGTGTTTGTTTTCCCAGAAAGGCATTCACCACTTGTTTGCATTTCTCTATTCTCTGGTCTGTCGGGAATACTTTGGCTTTTATTGTGTCTATAATCATTCCCAGATACTCCAAACGTTGACTTGGATCCAACTGCGACTTCTCCTGATTTATCACAATACCTAGACTGTGACAAAACTGCAGGAGGGTCGCCCTGTCCCCGATTAATTTCTCTCTGGACTTTGCTATCACCAGCCAATCATCTAGATATCTTATTAGCCTGATCCCCTGAGCATGCGCCCATGTCGACACGAGAGTGAACACTTGTAAAAACTTGAGACGTTGTCAATCCGAAGCACAGGACTTTGAATTCGATACCTTTCTCTGCAAGACTGAAGCGGAGAAATTTCCTTGAAGACTGATGGACTGGTATCTGAAAGTATGTGTCCTTCAGATCGATTGTCAGCATAAAGTCCTTGATCCTGACTGCTTGTAGAACCGTTTTTGGAGTTTCCATCTTGAAACTGGTTTTTCTTAAAAACAGATTCAATGTTGACAGGTCGATTACTGTCCTCCACTCCCCGTTGGCTTTGGGTACCAGGAAAATCCTGCTGTAAAAGCCCTTTGACGGAATGGATACTTGTTCCACAGCCCCTTTTTCCATCATCTTCTTCACTTCCTCTTGCAGAATAATGGCCTTCCGAGATTCCTGAGCATAAGCAAGGTGAGGTAATGGCTGTTCTGTCAGGGGTGAGGTTACCTCGAACGGAATCAAATACCCGACCCTGAGAACATCCACCACCCACTGCTCTGCTCCCAGTTCCCGCCACACTTTCCAGTGATTTGCCAGGCAACCCCCCACTGGTGCGGCCGAGTGATGAGAGGCGCCCATCCTATCTTCTTGAGCCTGTCCCTCTTCCCCTAATCCCCCTTCCTCTGTTGTTTCTATTGTGAAAGGGCTGATGAACTAACCTCTTTGGAGAAGAGGGTCTTGTTGCTCTATTAGGGATGTTATGTCTCACTGTCTTCTTCCAAGGTATTTGCTGTTGCCTTACCTCCATAAAGGTAGCTTGACTGTTAGACGTTTTCCTAACTGCCTGCTGTACCAATCTATCATTAAGTGTCCATCCTTCTTCTGTCTATAGCCTCTTCCTGTATGACCTCTGGCAACAGCAACTGCGACTCTGAGATATCCCCATTCCTCATCACTAACAGGGAATCCAAATCAACAGTGCGGCTTAGTCTAGCCAATGCTGCATCTCTCCTCATTAACAGGATATTTGCCCAAACATTGGGACTTAAATTTGTCAAGTACGCAATCGCTTTGGAACCTGATTGTAGTAATCTAATGAACAATGATTCATCCACTACCTTTCTTGTCACTTCTGAGGATGTAATCTTCGCCACTGCTGTTGCCCAAAGATCTAACCAAGAAGAAGTCTGAAAGACAGAAGAAGCTGTTGCTTCTAATGTAGCAGCCTCTTGGCAAGTCATCGAAGGGCACTCCATTTTAACCTGATCTAAGGTTAACCCAGGTCTTAACCTTACCACATTAGGCAATCCGTGTGTTTACGTGTTGTAAAACAGAGTCCGCATGACTTGAACAAGGCAATTCATACGACACCTTGGTATCCTTTTTCAATCCAAATACCATATCAATACTGGCAGGTGTTTCTGTCTTCTCCGAAAGGTTATTGATTTGACGAATCAAATCAATCACCTCTGCATACGAGGCCAGAAACTCTTGGTTTTCTCCTTCCTCCGGTTCTAACGTACTGTGCTCCGACACAGGGGATGTTATCTCACCCCTATCCTCTGACAAACGGCCAGGAATTTCACGGCCGCCTGCCCCTACGGCCGCGGCCTCTTTGATATCTGATGGCCGCCGCCAGCTCGATCCCGAATAGTCAGCAGGAGAACGAGAACGCCTCACTCTTTCTCTGCTCACGGATCTAGAGCGAGAATCTCGTCTAGACCTCCAAGATGAAGGCTCCCATGAAACTGAGCTAACTTTGTCTCTATTAGGATTGCTATCGTTTCCAACGACCGTCGGAGAATTCGGCCTCGATCTTTCATCCAGCCGGACAACACCTTCCACCAACGTATCAGACGAGGTTGCCAACTCTCTATTCTTTGTTCTTTTAATAGGAGCCTTATCATCCTGTCCGTATTTTAAACGGCCTTAGGGGCGAAACTGGAGCTTGCATTCTATTCTTTGCTGCACTTTTCACCCCCAATGTTGATTTTGCCAGCGGTATCGTAGTCTTGCTTACACTCTTTGTAATCTGTATTGGCAACTCTGCATCAGCCGCTAGTCCATTGCCCGTCGCCTCTCTTGCTCGTTCGGACTCTTGCAAACAACTTCGTCCGCTAGCTTTGCGCTTACCAGCCACGACTTCTCGACTTTCCTGCTGACTGGGATACGACAGTCCTGGTCTGAAGATGAAGAAGAATTCACTCTTCTCCTCTTAGCCTGAGGATCAGTCACGAAATCCCGAATCCTCCAACGCTTGACTGGCGCTCGCCGTGACGCCATCGACTTAGCGATGACGGCGAACTAGAAGAAGAAGAAGAAGACGAATCATGCCTTTTTTTTTTCTTTCTTAGCCATTCTCTGCTCTATATCCTGTAATTTCTTCATTACAGTGTGTACTTCCGAGTCAGAAAGCGTATTTGGGTCCGGGTGCACCAAAGTAGACCGAGAAGCAGTAGTCTGTGACGTCATTGTGTCTGCCATATCGGTGTGACGTATGTTGTGACGTCACCAATCTTGTAGGAAGAGACTGTGCGGCTTCTGCTGGCAACCGCACGTTTGCAGCAAAACTATCCCCCACGTTCTGCATCGCCGTAAACATAGAATTTGATGGCGTAATTGCAGCATTATTTCCCATAAATTGCAAGCCAGGGAGATGAGGAACATTCAGCGCTGCCGGACCCTGCTGGAATCGTGACGCCATATAATGCGACAGCAAACCCTCCAAGGTTGGTACGCCTGGTAGGCCTAGCGCCGCCCACATACCTTCTATCCTATGCGCTTCAGGAGCCGGCACCTGGAACAAAGATGGCGATGCTCCCCCCTACCTGAAGTTCCCGATAACGAATCGCTAGGAGAAACTGAAGGGGTATGGGACAAATCAAAAGCAGGTGGCGAAACATATTCAGCAGTCTGGTTTATTGCCGATACAAAAGAAGCCAGTAAGATTTGGTCATCCAAAGATGGCGGCACCTCCTTCCTTTTATACTGGCCTTTCTCATAAAACTTTTTCCACTGTTCCACCGACCAACCCCGACAAACAGAACATGGATTAGTAATTGTACATACGTTTTCCCTGCACCTACTACACGTTGGATGAGGATCCGTCGACACTAAAGTTAGGAATCTAGAACACTGAAAGCCACTGACTCCTGGCATTTCCTTTGTCTCCTCTTCGAAACCGCAGAAGATCCCGATGGTGAAGCGAAAATTTCCATCTTACCACTTATACGCTCGTCCCGATCACACTCACACTGAGCACACTCAGAGAAAGAAAAAGTAATAAGAAAAATGAAAATAAAATGGATAAAAACGCGCAAACTAAAAACCGGCTTTAAATCAGATAGACAGTAAACACATCTTATCTTAAAGGCGGTAGGAAAACAACTGGTGGGTCACAGGACACCAAGGGCATTCTGGGTATACATGCCCCGTGACCTGGTATAGATGCCAATAGTCCCTGGATCTCACAAGTGTAATTTTAATTCTACCGGTTTCCAGCTTGGCGCTAGTAAATCCTAATGTTAAGACCAAAGATTTGTTCTGTATATGAACAACTGAAGATTCGTGTGAGGTGTACCTTGCGATTTGGGTCCTTTCCCACTAAAGGGAGTGGAGATGTGAAATTGGGGCAAGAGGGAGCAAACTAAGAACTCTTGGGGCATTGAGACGACCATGCCAGCAGATCCTGTGTCAGCTTCTGCAGGTATGATGCGATCTGTTCTACCATCAACTGCAGAAACAGATGCGATGAGTCCAGTGGTGAAAAAAACAATGCAGGATTCTGGGAAGATGTGACTCCTCTTATGGTTAAGGACACACCAAAGTTCTCTCTTCTTAAGAACTCCAAAAGCAAAGAAAGATGCAAGTTCTAAGGAGCCGTCTCATATGGCTTCATCAGCATAAGAAAGGACGCATAACAGGTCTGCTGAGAAGATATTGTCTGAGTCTTTAAAATTCTCGATATTCTTAGCGAGAGCTCCCACCGTCAAGAAACTCAACACCTCAAAAACTTTTAAGATATTCTTGATGAGATGATCCAGTTCCGAAGACAAGAAAGACTGGCCGAAGCAAAGGCTGACCAATGAAACTAATCAATGAGACCTAAGAAATCCCCTTGGGAGGAGGCAGCGACTCCCAGGGAGGGAGTTCCCCAATTATGGCAGGCCAGTACTTCCTCTTGATCAGATGAGAGGGGATTGGGCAAACGTAGCTTTCCCTTGCTCTCTCTTCATCGAGAGCCATTTGTCGATGTCCTTCATTGCCTTACTAGAGGAGAACAAAAGCACCAACTTTAGGAGTCTGTTCTTCCTGAACACTAGCCATAAGGAAGGTGGAGGCAGGAGAAGACAGAGTAGCTGGCATCAAGCAGGAGGGAAAATTTTCCAGAAGAAAATGAGGAAGAAACTTGTAAGCCGTGGGTGGAGAAGCATCTAGGTCTGCATCCTCTTCATTCTCCGAAGAGACTGGAGATAAAGACAAATCTTGAACAAGCTCACAAGGAGGAGATTTCCTAATAAAGCTCAAGATCTCCGACAATTGATTCTTGATGGGAACTTATCGTCCAAGACAGGACAGCTGAGGCTGAATAGTGTCTTGATGATGATGGTGCACCGGGAGCTACAAGTCCACAGTTGGACATACAGAAACAGGTGCCTGGCATGTGGGAGCAAGATTTGGGTGGGCGGGAGCAAGGCCTGGGAGTAAAGAACCAAACTGGGCTCTCGGGAGCGGGTGCCTCGAGATGATATAGGTACTCTAGCAACAGGTATCTAGACTGATGTTTCTGGTGCTTTGAATCCTTGGGAAAGAACAAAAAGGGAGAATCCCATGGGTGTACAGGCAGCTGAACAGAGGCAAAAACAAAGGGATCCTCACTGTAGCTATATGATGGAAGTGTCTTTCATGTGCCTTTTCAATGGCCGGGATGAATCAAGGAAGCACCTACGACGGCCGTGATCAGAGTCTGAATTCAAGCTAGACGACAAGCGGCGCACATCAAACAACATGCCTTTCCAACAGCAGTCGGTCGAAGCCTGGGATCTAATAACAGGAGCAACAGAGGGGGCAGCAACCCACGCCCCCCAGCATCCCTTGGACCTCTGGTATGTTTTCCCCCTGGTCCAGGGGAGCGGGACAGTGAACTACATCTAGGAGCACCCACGGGACTGGAAGCCACATCACTTGACACACTATAACCAGACACTATCACCAGAAACTTTCTCAAACCCATCCATACGAGCAAGTAGGGATGCCTGTATCTCCAACACTGAACTTGCAACTAAATCAATCTTCTTATCAAACTTAGAATTTAATCTTGACTCGAGACTGGTAATGGCATTAGGAGCACAGGAGCTGAGCACTTGAGTATGCAGAGGAATAGGAGGACCAGGGACAGGAGAGTTTATGTCCAGGGGTAGAGGGAAGAGGCAGACAGGAGTCTGGCTTAGGCTTAGGAGAAGAATCTCTACTCAGAGAGTCCCTATTTTGGCATGAGCAGCCACCTTCTTAAACCTGTTCCTGTCAAGTTTAAGATGAGGCTCAACCATCTTCCAGCTACTATCATTCCAGTCCTTGCATTCAGAATAATTAAGCTCCCTCGAACATAGCTGTCCCCTACACTTAATGCACATGGTATGTGCATCATAACAAAGCTTAGTAAGTCTAGTCTTACAGCCCTTGCTACAATAGTGAAGACTGAAAGCACTAGAATCTGACAGCTAAACTAAAAGGAAAATAAGCTACTATAAAAGCAAACCAAAATAGGCAACAGCTTGAGTGAATTGAAGTTTAAGCCCTTCACCAACTTCAGCATAGAACAACCAGCGAAGGAGGAAAGCAAGAGTGCAAAGATCGATGTGTTGTCAGTTGCGCGGCATAAATTAGAATGACACCGCTGGCTTCCATCACTTCCACACTCTCGTGGCAGTGGGCAGGGCCTGTTCCATCCCCCTCCACAACAATCACATTACCACGAATTTTGAATTTAAGATGCTAAGTAATTACTTGTTAAGCTACTTGTATAAAATGTTCAATTAACAATAATGGACATCTGCACTTATCTGCTGCATTATCATCATTATATTTTGCTTGGCTACCATATTAGAGGTCATGCATTTTGAATAGATCTTCTAAATTGAATGTCAAGTGTGAAGCACAGGTTAGTTTAGGTTAGGAAGTATGTGGAAGTATAGTAGTATTCAAGTGCAGGATTTAATATACTAGGTTCTTCATTAGTACTTAACCCTTAAACGCCGAATGGACGTATTAAGCGTCGAGTAAAAATCTCCCCCGATTTCCGAATGGACGTACCATACGTCAGCTCGAAAATTTTTAAAAAATTCGCGGAAAAATACTTAAATCCTACCAGCCGAAAACTTTTGAATCACGCGCCTTGGGGGATGCTGGGAGTTCACGGATCAAGGCGTTGTTTTGTTTACAATCGTTACGCAGGCGCGCAAGCGCAAATTTCTTTCTTATTGCACTAAAAAGTATCAGTGACACATCTCAAAAATTATTTCGTCACGGACATAATTTTTTGCAACCGTTTTAAACTTATCCGTTACAATGAAGTATTATTTATGAAAATGTGCGCAATTTCATTTACAATACAACAAAAAAATACTCATGATTGTAACTTTTATCAGTTTTGAAATATTTCCATATAAATAACGATAAGTGCCAATATTTCAACCTTTGGTCAACTTTGACTCTACCTAAATGGTCAAAAAACGCAATTGTAAGCTAAAACGCTTATATTGTAGTAATATTCAACTATTTACCTTAATTTTGCAACAAATTGGAAGTCTCTAGCACAATATTTCGATTTATGGTGAATTTATGAAAAACTTTTTCCTTACGTCCGCGCGGTAACTCTTCCGAAAAAAATCATACATGCGATTGTGGTAATGTTTGCACCATTTCAAAATTAGCTGTTACATAAAGTTTTATATATGGAAATGTGCGCAATTTCATGCACAATACAACTATAAACAACCCATGGTTGTAGCTTTTATCGGTTTTGAAATATTTTCATATAAAAAGTGATGTGACAAATTTTCAACCTTCGGTCAATTTTGACTCTACCGAAATGGTCGAAAAACGCAATTGTAAGCTAAAACTTTTATATTTTAGTAATATTCAATCATTTATCTTCATTTTGTAACAAATTGGAAGTCTCTAGCACAATATTTCGATTTATGGTGAATTTATGAAAAAAATAACAGTTTCCTTACGTCCGCGCGGTAACTCTTCCGAAAAAATCATACGTGCGATTGTGGTAATGTTTGCACCATTTTAAATTAGCCGTTACATAAAGTTTTATATATGAAAATGTGCGCAATTTTATGTAGAATACAACGAAAAATAATTGAAGGTTGTAGCTTTTCTCATTTTTGAAATATTTGCATATAAATCACGATAAATAGAAAAAAACCACGTTCGGTCAACTTTGACTCTACCGAAATGGTCGAAAAACGCAATTGTAAGCTAAAACTCTTATATTTTAGTAATATTCAATAATTTACCTTCATTTTGCAACAAATTGGAAGACTCTAGCACAATCTTTCAATTTATGGTGAATTAGTGAAAAAAACGTTCCTTCCCTCCGCGCGCGGATTCTCTGCCTTAAATCTCCGAATTGCGTACATCGAGTTCTCGGAAAATTTGCTCCATTTCATATTAGGCATTTCATAGAGTTTTATATATGAAAATGTGCGCAATTTCATGTAAAATAAAAGGAAAAATATTTGAAGGTTGTAGCTTTTCTCATTTTCGAAATATTTGCATATAAATCACGATAAATAGAAAAAAAACCACGTTCGGTCAACTTTGACTCTACCGAAATGGTCAAAAAACGCAATTGTAAGCTAAAACTCTTACAGTATCGTAATATTCAATCATTTGTATTCATTTTGAAACAAATTGGAAGTCTCTAGAACAATATTTAGATTTACGGTGAATTTTTGAAAAAAACATTTTTTTACGTCCGCGCGTTACGAATTCGTACATCATTTTGTGATAATATTTTTCCGGTGTTGCTTTTATTGTTTTACAATGTATTATATATCAAAATGATTGCAATTTAGTGTACAACACAACGAAAAAAAAAAGAAACTCGTTAGCTTTTACCGTTTTTTGCACAGCGTGATTTTAATACAACTATGTATGAAATTTTTTTTTCGCTACCATATATCGCATTATTTACATATGATAATATTATTTTTCATTTCTGATGATTGCATACTAAACTTCAGGCAATGACAAAAAAAGGAGCCACAAATAAACTCTTAATCTTCAAAACTAAGCGCGCTGTGATTTTTTGAAAAAATTATTTTTTCCGCAGCCGCGCTCACTCAAAACCGGCTCCGGCATTCGGGGGAGTTTTTTATTTTTACCGCTTCGGCGTTTAAGGGTTAACAGGCTTTGTTCCTTATCAGAAGGCCAGATCCCTAGTGCTTTGTCTTCAGCTGAGGTACAGTATAATGTTGCTATTTTGTTGCTAACATTGCATACACTACTATTTTCTTAAGATTATGACATTTATAGATTTTATTCATTAAGTTATGGGCATTAATGTTCTCAAACACTGAGACTTCATATACACAGGGGCATCTTCACAAACCAATAATTGACAGAAATTTACTGCCTGCCCAAGATCAATGACAGTAGGTAAGTTGAAAACCTCTAAAAACCATGACGAAAGTATGACTGTGGATGTGCTAACTGACATAAAAACCTCACCTTTAATACATAAGGTAGGTCGACACTACTGGTGTTGGGCTGCTCTGATCTAGGAACAGCAGATATTATTGTAGCAGAGCCATCTGGACGATTGAGACTGAACTTGGATAATGGCTGAATATCTCCTGTCAGTTCTTGGTCAAATATTAAGAGTTCATCCTTCTCAATACACACGTAGCGTGAATCCCAGCAGGCTTTACCTGGTCTAAAGTCAGAAGGGTTGAAGCAGGACATATTTCTTGTTGCATGTACCAAGTAATGTAAACAAAAAGAAGATGACTAGAAAACTATAGAACATTCTCAATTTCAGTTTTTTTCTTTTCCTTAAATCAATGATGATCTAAACAGATTAAGATTGAGGAGCAATTTTTAACGGATTTTACAAAAGGCATACTAAAATGCAACCAAAGAAATAAAATTCTTAAAGCATTCACAACAAATGTTATGCTTTTTATTAAAAAGAATTGAATTTTTCTTTTTAAACTTAACAACAGTTCCCTCAGTTTCTTTGGAAGACTATACACATTCATAACTTATTTACAATTTATTCTGTTAACAAAAGTTTTTCCTCTGGGTGCCTCTTCCCGAATTTTTCCATTTGGTAGGATTCTATTCAATTCAAATTTGAAATCTGCACTTGCCCTGTGCCTTCTATAGTGTAAAATTTCATTACTCTGCTAACAAAACACTAATGTCCCTTAATTTTAAAGGATATCATTCAACAACTACTAATAAATTTGCAAATGGGTTGAAAGCACTGGACTGAAAGAAGTACAGTATAGTATTCACCTTTGTTCCTGCTAAGGTAACAAAGTTGTCTGTACACCATAATCAGTGATGTTTGATGGAACCATTTACTCATTCACAGAATCTTTAGAAGCTGTGGAACTTTTTCCATTCTTTCAATCAAAGCCATCATCTCTCTCACCCTTCCTGTAAGGTGATTTGATTGCCCCTCCACAGAGGGAAATTAAAGAAAGGGAGGAAAAACATGTACTGATGGACTCCCAAATCACACGGAAATATATCAATACTATCATTCCTCTGTTAATTAATATTCTACTTTCTTCTGTTTGATTTCACATTCTAAAAACTAAGCAAAAGTAATGGAATATTTCTCTTTCTCCTGTTTCCTGAAGAATTTACAAAGGTTTTTTTTAGGGATGAAAAACTGTCATCACTTGAAAGGAAACCTCATTAACACTTCTTACTTCCAAAAACAGCACCCTAAATCTTGACTAGTGTTCAAAAAGCTACATACCTTGGGATTTTAACCCAGCCTTGCATAACATAGTGTTGATCTGCCTCTGGGTTACTGGATCTCTGAGGTGAGTCTGTTGTCCATCCTCCAGAATAATGCTCTGCAAACTCTATGGGGAGCCCGCATGTTGATGGAATAGCTGTGCTACACTGAAAAATAAATTAAATTTATGATTACTTAAAATTTTCAACATTACGTATTGGGTTACCTTTGGAATTTCAAAATTATATGAGTACTATAAAATGTTATATATTACATATACAACAAATTACACTGCTGATTCAGACACACTGGTTTCTACTTGTTTCTTAGGTTTATTAATAGTATGACAAATTTACATACCTGATTAGTGTTATGGAATAATAGAATGGAATATAAGATTTAGGCTAAAGGCCCAGGGCTGGACCTATGAGGTCATCAGCACTGAAATAGAAATCAAGAAGAAAGTTTGAAAGGATGAACATGAGGAAAACCTCACAGATGCACCATGGAACAATTTGTTGGAAAGGTTGAAAGTAAAATGGAAGAAAGAGAATATGAACAGACGTACAGTAAAAGGAATGAAAGGGGTTGCAGCTAGGCTTAAGTAATGGCTACAGTGCTCTGCATGGTACACTGATGGTACTACCAAGCTACCATTTAGAATTATGGAATAACATCCTGACAGATGTAATTCAGGGAAAGATGGTTTTTCTACCCAATTATGGTTGTTATGAGCAATATCATTATGCTTACCTTACTATGAGCTACTATTCCACACTCCTGACACTTGGCGGCATTCCGCGCAAATGGAATACTTCCCATGCAACCAGAACACCTCGCTGCTCTCATCTGTAGAGCATTCTGCCACCTAGAATTTGAAGATGATGTTTTATGTATCTTTGAAAAAAAAAAAAGAACTTGAACACAAATTACTCTCTTCAACATATAATTAAATGAAGTGTCATATTTCTTGTAAAGGCAGTCCCCAATTACTGGCGATCCAGTCTTATGGGGCTTGTCTAGCACCGCTGATTTTCAGTGTCACAGTGCACCGATTTCTGGTAATAGGCGCCGATAATAGAGTATGCTGGCACTGATACATACCTAACAGAGGTGCCATTAACCAATATCGGCACCATAAGCGCTGAAAATTGCCAATTTTCGGTTATCTGTGATTTTCCCGTATCATCAAGCTGTCAGAACGGGAATCCCATTGATAACCAGGGACTGCCTCTATGTGAACAGAATGAGTATATACAGAATGCATCTAAATTAAAGAAAAGGAGACTTTTATGAAAAAATAAATAAAAAAATGTAAAAGACAGTTGACCGCCCAGTAGGATATTTACCACAATCCTCTGCAAACAGCTAAAATCCACAAATACTTAAAGCACCTCTAAAAATAATTAGAACTGCCTATTTTGAAGTTCAAGCACAAAAAATCATCTAAAAATGCTTATTCTCAACTAATTTAATAGTTTTATCACAAAAAGTGCATGTAGCCATGAAAATTATATGAAAATACAGTAATTAGTAAATATTTATCAGTGAAAAATACTGTGAATAGGAAAATTTTCTGCAAATAATGTAAATATATGTTCCATAAAGAAATCCACACATCCAGAACCGCGAATAGACAGGGGTCGACTGTATGCTACCACTGAACATACATTATATTAAGATCTATTTTTTTGCTTTTTCATCATATATGTTAGAACTATTTTTTAACTTTTCATCTCAGCAGACAGCTTTAAATGCAAGAATCCAGTAATCTAAAGTAGTACATAAATTTTCACCAAAAGTAATGATGATTACACTGTTAACAATTTATTAGTTTGGAATTTCTTGTCAAACATCTTCAAAGGTGTCTGTTAAGATACATTGATGCTTTCAATTAACAATGGTTAACTCTTCTTAAACAACGAAGAAGAAGAAGAAGAAAAGAAGAAGAAGAAGAAGAAGAAGAAGAAGAAGAAGAAGAAGAAAAAAAGTCTAATTCCCCAAGTGTGCTTTTACAAGCTATGGTGTAGCGTACTATCTTTAAATATGCTGGAAAACTATTAGTATGTACAAACACACCTATGTGGAATATTGTGTCGCATTCTCTTCAAGGAGTTCTCTTGTCTTTTAGGTAAACTGCCACCATTATACAGGGACCTTTTACTCTGAGCCGTGCTTGGGGTTGAATTGTATGACGCAAGTGGCTTTCGAGAGATGCTAGGTGTTCCCATCAATGATCTGTTGTCTAGAGTCCCAGCTGCAAAAATCAAGCAAGATTACATTTGTAACAGTAAAATCAAAGTTTCATCTAATAAGTATGACTAGAAACTCGTGACTGAATATCTAAATAGTACTCTGAATACAGTAACTTAGTGCATATGACATTTTTATAATAAAATTAAGTTTTTTTATATACTTACCAAGTAATTACATAGCTATTAGTTTCATTTATTCACAGCAGTTTAGATTCAAATTTCGCAGTAGCGACACTGATATTGTGTTTTCATTAAGTTGCCAGTCTTGCCCCCCTAGCAAGAGGGTTAGGAACGACTTAGCAGACAATACTCATCCTGTTTATGTATGCTATGTCCATGAGAAGGGAGGGATGGGGGGCTCTAATCATGTAATTACTTGGTAAGCATATATAAAACTATTTTATTATAAAACTGTAATTTTTATATTAGGAGGTGTGATACATGGACATATTCTACCCTAAAGCATTAAGTAATGTAATGAATTAGAAATAAAAGTTGTTAGCATTGAAAATTTGAAAATAATGCTTGTCATTCCTTGTTAGTAAAGAAAGCCTGCAGTAGAAACTGCCTCTGGTTGGCGCTCAACTTATCCTGTAGTGGCGTGGCAGTATATCAGAGTGCTGCCTGTACTTAAGGGGAGCTTTGTAGTGAAGGAGCACTGATCACTGCTAAAGCATCAGTGAAAGTTATTCAGCCACGGAACTATCCAATGGCTACCAGAACTTTCAAGGTGGCCTTGCCCTGGGCGCAGTACATACCATAATAAAAACACCCAGATCATGTTGTCATCTACACTGAAGTAAAACCAAGACCCATCCACTGAAACTGTTGGGTGCTCCGGGTACACTGTAACCCCCCGCCTCCCAAAACTTCGACACTTCACTAAAGGTGAAGGTCCGGACAATAGGAGAGAATCCTATGATTCCTTCTGCAATACCATGCCAGTAACCAAAAATTCGCAAGGTACTGCCAACTTTCAAACACTTAAAACTCTCAAAATTATGAGAACCGAAGAACAATCACATTACCAATAAGCCAAATGTCAAATGGATGCAAGAGATATATAGTACTTGAAAGCTAATGAAGTAGAGACTGTTCTAACATTTTTAGCTTTGCTAAAAGGAGGCAAAATGCTTCTTCTAAGTCTGAGTGTCTCAGAAGATAAAAGTCCATTAGGGTAAAGGGCAAGAGATTCTGATCAGAGGATGAGACAAGTTCTTACCATAACACCCTGGGTTATAAATGGTCTAGGATTCCAGTTTTCTAGGAAATACCGGACCATCCAACCAGGCAGAGGGCTCTCTATTCCTCCTCAGCGCCACAAAGCACTTAGGGCTCCCAGAGAATAAGCAGGCGCCAGGCTGTAGTTGTCGTCAGGAGTTCTAACATTCAAACAGAATGGAAAATCTATTCTCCTCAGAGGAAGTGAGCACTATTGGGCGCTAGGAGAAAGAGCTGGTGTCACAGCAAAAACTGGTGTCAGACTGTTGTTGGTGCCATGAAAGCAGGGTGCCAGACTAGCTATGAGTTTGGGTGAAGTCTGGTGTCCCTGGAAGACACGGGTGTCCGTAAAACTCTTATGGGAGAAAAGGATCCAGGTCTTGGGTCAGTCCCTGTCCTGGGCTAAACTCCCAGGTTAGACAAGTAAATTATCTTCTTTTTCCTTGCTTGGACATGTCAGGAACTTTAAAGGAAAATGAGATATGGATGCCAGCGATCTAGGTCTCTGTGCTTACGCGAGTCATGCATAGTTCAATATCTCATAACGGTGTAATTGCTAAAGGGACACGGATGTCTCACAGAGGAGACGTAGAGTTCGAGAAACTAGCTCCAGAAAGTTGATCCCCAGGTCTGGAAGACGACGATAGAAGATTCACTTACACAACTTGTAATGGTCTCTACAATACATAAGGAAAGACCTCCTGACTGATAATCCTCCATAAAGTCTGTAGTCTGCCTGGTGAAAATCAGACTACCTCAATAGACCTCTTGAAGCAAGGTTGTCCGAGAAGATGCTGTGGGGGAGGATCCTGTAGGATCCACCCACAATCAAGCAGCTTCAGGAAACATGATGCAGGCCAAAATAGGGCTAAGCAGACCACATAACTTGGAGATAGTCTGAACATTGTACAGCTCCTTGATCACGATGAAGGGCATGTGGTGAGGAGGTTCGACGGATCAGACTACTGTATGGCATGGAATCTGATGTATATGCTATAGGGATGATATGGCCACAAGACTAGGAAGGTACAGAATCCTTGAAGTGGCAAACAGGCCCCAGACAGGTCCATCCCATAGATTCCTCAAATTCCAGCATTCAGGGAATTGATGGTACCCTCCTGACGTCACAGTAGTACATCTGATAAGACTCCAGTTCTATGCACGACTGAGGGAATAGAAGGCTTGATTGATCTGTCTACAGAAACAGTACGTATTCTTCTTATGATAACAGGAGATATGGGGTAGAAACTTTCTTACATAAAACATTAGACATGTGGTCCTGCCTGAATGGTTACTACAGTCTAAGAGTTCACAAAGGTCAAAAACCATTGGGGTTATGCAAAGAAACTTTCAACTTAAGTGGGCCGGCCGGAACCCCTATATATGGTGGTATAGGGCAAAAAATGCATTCATGAAAAAATTCATGGAGCTTCATATGGCAATTGAGAATATGTATATGAAATATTTCGTCGAAATTCCTCTTACTTTCGTAGTTACAGGGTAATTAGTTAACGTAACTCAATAAGCCTAAAACATTGATCCGTACAAGAAAATGCAATATTTCTTCTATTAGAGTAAATTTTGATAATTATTGTCAAAGAAATTGGGAGAAATGGCATCTGTTGACATTCCCCGAGTCAAGAAGGGAGACTTCAGTTCAGTCAGCTACCAAGTCCAAGTTCAGTGTGAGCACAAACGTCAAGTAGTCTACACATTCGAGTTTTACCTCTGACATTCGCCACTTTTACGTATGTTTATGCATGTTTCGACAAGAATTTCATCATGCCAATGAGGAAAAGACAAGGAAAACATCTTGCTAACATACAGACGAAGAAAAATCACTAAAGTATTATTACAGAATATCATAATATACGCGTAGTTAGTGAAGAGAGAGGGGAGGGTTGCGTACTAGGGGTTGTGTCACACTGTGCCCAAGGCTACGATCTTAGAGCAAAGAGATCTTCATTTATGATAAATAACAAAGTTTTGGTTTTTTAATACCCAAAATGGAATATGAAATTCATAATAATCATGATTTATTAAATTGTCTTTGTAAAAAGAGAGTACACCTTCGAGTTTCACCTCTGACATTCTCTTGCATTTACGTTTGTTTATCTTTGTTTTGGCAAGAATTTCATCATGCCAAAGAGGAAAATACAAGGAAAACATCTCGCTAACATACAGAAGAAGAAAATTCGCTGTAATAAGCCGAGTTAGTGAAGGGGGGAGAGAGAGTTTCGTAGGAAGGAGTGCCCCACCTTGCCTCAAGCAGTGCCCCAGGGCAAAGGGATCATCATTTATGATTAAATTATGATAAATAAAATAGTTTTGGTTTATTAATACACAAAAAAGAAATATACATTCATAATAATCATTAATTATTAACATTGTCTTTATAGAGATACGAAGGAAAACTTTGAACGCCCGTATCTCGAAACTATACTTAATGACCTTCAAAATCTATCTTCTCACTGAGTTTTAAAGCTATAACATTGGAATTTGGTATATAACTCAGAAAGACATTATAGAACAATCAAATAGAGCCCTTTTTTCCAATTTTTGTTCCATCTCCCCCCCCCCCCCCCCCAATTTTATAGGGTTTTATTTTTTTACTATATTGAAAAATTCATATCTAAAAGCAAAAAAAAAAGAACTTTTAGAAAAGAAAAAAAAACTCCCCATTTGGATTTGGAGGTATACATCAGGGTCAAAAAAAATATATATGATAGTACTCCTAGGTCTTAATATTAAATATCCAAGGGATGGAGATAGAATTTGAAAAATTTGGAAAAAATTTTTTTTTGTTTATTTTCGGGTGGATAAATCACCCATGGCAATCACAAAACCGAAGGTCAGGGGCGAAAATCATATGCGGTTTCGAGATGTCCCAAGTCACCTTATTAAGTGGTATGAATATCAAAGCCCTGTCCTTAAAAAATGGCATTAGCCAGCCGGCCCCCCTTAATGAGATAAAAGTGAAGGGTTAGTCTTTCTGTGGAAAATCCCCAGTCCTCAAGAAGGCTCCCCAATCCAGTACCAAAGCATTCAAAAGACATTCATGACTAGGTTTGCGGATGCAGGAAGTTCCTTCCTGAAAAACTATGTTCAGATGGATACACATTTAACGACAAGAGGACTAAGGACTCTAGAGAAACCTTGAGCTGTTATGAGGGCGACACTCAGATCCTCGACTTATGAAGATTTTATCCCATAAGAAGTGCCTAATAAACTTCCCAAGCTGGTGGGGTCAAGGAAGGTGCTTCCCCATCTCCAAAATTCATTTTATCACCATGGAGATTGAATGAAGCAGCTGTCTGATCCGTCTCTATTCACTTTGGGCATGCCTCTCCTGAAGAACATGCTGATTTACAGCCCAAAGAACAAACTAGTAAGACATGTAGAATTGCAGACCACCGTGCAACTAGCTGAAAATTCTGCACACTAAAATACCACAAAGAGGAAACGTGGACTCGCCAATACTGCGTATAGAACTGTACACAAAGGAAAATCTGAAAAGTTATCAAGTTTCAAAATTGCTATAGCTGTAATAATTTGGGCACCATGAGTATACCCTAGACGTACAGAGGTGGCCACCAAGCTCAAAAACAAAAAGGTAATGACAAGCGCTCTAGTGCAGGTGCTGAGCACTCGAATGAAGGCACCAGGCACCAGGGAGTGGCAATAGGAAGTAGCACCATGAGCTCGAGAAAGGATCCAGGTAAAAGGCAAACGGGATTGGTGCCTCTCTTCTACCTTTGTTCCACAAAGCACAATACTGCAAGAGTGCTGTGAGAAGTAGTTTTAAACGCTGACATGAAGCTGAGAACAGTAACTGTCAATATGTAAATCTTCAGCTGATCGAAACGCCAAGAAATTCATCGCTTTTCAAAATGTGGAACACTACATTACACATGACACTTGCGCAGGGGCCACTAATCTTCCATGTCGTTCCAAACACTATGTGTAATACCAAAGGAAGTACTGATACCAGTCAGTTGATTTTACCTGAAACCTTGGAACTGAATGGAAAATTGGAGGCTGCAAAGCAACAAACCTATAATATTCTTCCAATCTCGCTAACATATCATGTACACAGGAGACTAAAGACTCGTCACTAACATTTTAAGCATGAAGATGAGAAATAGGGCATAACTCTTAGACCACCTGAAAACAGTGATTCTCGGCAGAAGGAAAAACTCCAGAATCTGAGAGAAATGACTGAAAAATGACAG
The DNA here is from genome assembly GCF_015104395.2 of Macrobrachium nipponense. NCBI lineage: Eukaryota > Metazoa > Arthropoda > Malacostraca > Decapoda > Palaemonidae > Macrobrachium > Macrobrachium nipponense. The sequence continues at coordinate 5,024,986 of NC_087219.1, read as the reverse complement.
GACTCCTCTGGCTCGTGCTTCTTCTGTCAGTCCTGAAAATTAGGTCTTCCAATAATTAGACCAGAATTAGATCCGACTAGCCCCTAAGTGAGGGCAGATAAACGACACTCTTCTATCTCATTTATACGACAAAAATTCCAACCTTGACAGAAGCTTGGGTGACTAGGAAGAAAAAGGAGGGAGCTTCCTTCAGAAATTCCACAACTCTGGCTCAGATGTCTTGACTGGAGGTAGACTTAGACCCTGTTCAATGGGAAATGGCACACCAGACAGGACGACAGCATGATAAAAAAATTCAAACGTCACACCATAGGAGGAACTATCACCAGACACAGTAGGTTAACACCGGGAACCTGAAAGATGTTGCCAGACAGACAGGTAAAAGCGCTTACAACAGAACCTGGCAAAACTGGAAGTTATTGAGCACTAATGGGCACTCAGGAGCTCAGAACTGGACACCAATTGGCGACAACTACTAGAGCAACAAAACTGGGAATTATGTCTTTTCAACAGCAGAGATAAAGCCAAAAAACACCATCGGCATTACTAGTCTACACTAGGATCTATAACTATTCACTTTAGGATCCCATAAGAGACCCTTGCCCACAATGGGGTCCTTATTTTTTTACACTGGGATCTGTAACATAAGAAGTCAGGGCAGGCGGACTTTATGGACTCCTTTGCAATGGTTGTCCATCGAAACCTGCGGGCAACAGGTTCAACTGAGGGGTTACTATCAAGGTGCCCCATTACTGAATAACCACTGGTTCTATGCAATGTAAAAACACAAAACACAAACAATAACTATCCAGGTGCAAACTCCTATGGACCCCATAGACCAACAGTATGCCTCCTCACAGGTTCAGGGGAGTCTGACAGGAACTGGGTTAGTAGATCCGATAGGGCCAGATGGCCACATCCTCCACTACACATCCAGTAAGATGCCTTTCCAGTGGCTGTCTGTTGATACCTGGGACCAGCAACAGGTTCAACTGAGTTGCACGAATCCACAATAGCGCAAACTTTTCATTGGAACCTAACTAATTATCATATGTATTTCACAGAGACACAAATGCAAATGCAACATTTTTGAATCCTGGAGAAACCCTGCATTTTGCTATTAAATGAAAAGGTTGAAAAACATAAATTCAGAACTTTATTAACCAAAAATAAATAGTAATCCTGCAATACATGCCTTGTGGAAATAAAATTCAATACCAAGTTAGTTTCGGTAATGAACGCAATGTTTACATCATTACTCTACGCAATAAGATGGTAGCAAATGCAATGTTTACAGTGCCCCTTCATTTACACGTTTCACATTTCTGCAGTCCACTTTGCAGCAGATTTTTGTGGAATACATTACTCCCTTTTCCATGGGGAATTTTCACTAATTTGCAGATTTTCTTCTATGAACCATATCTCTGAAAATATTACTTTTTTTTTTTTAGTAGAGAAACACTTTCATTCACTAATTACTGTATTTTTTCATATTATTTCTGACTAAATACTGATTTTTATGATAAAAATGATTTACAGCATACTTATATGGTAGTTATGTATCTATTAAGCTCATTCTAGGTTGGGCCCCAGACTGATCATAATAGGTATATGACACTGCAACAAGTCCGACTGAAAGGACAACTGTCCATGGGGAGTCCCCACCGACGTTCCTACAGCCTCCGGTATGACTGCTCCCAGATGCAGTAGCGTACACCAGTGACCATTGCCTAGGAGCAGCAGCGGGGTAAACAGTTTCCTCCTCCACTGCACCATCAACTTTTATGGTCTTCCTTATCCATAAGGACATGCACTGAACCTGCTACACAATTTTTTATTCAAGTCTGGCAAGGGGGTTGGGATCGGAAGAGGGGGAGCTGGGTAAGGAAGCAGGTTGATTAGTTGAAGGACTGGGAAAAGGTGAAAAAGCAGGAGCATGCATGGGATCATTAGGATTATCCACCAAAGACTCAGCAGAATTATCTAAAGTCTTAAACTCGACTTTCTTTGTATCGGCTCTAGTGGCCGCCTCATGGTTCAATGAGAACCAAAAACGTTCCATTTCTTAGTATCCCACATTGCACATTGATTAGATGTCTTGTCAATTGAACATTTTGTCCTTTACATTCAATGCACAAGGCGTGCAAATTATACATCTCCTTAGTCAGTCTGGTACTGCGGCCTTCGCTACAATATCTTATGCTAGTAGCACTAGTGTCAGACATATTGATATGGGAAAATACATCTTGAAACAGTCAAATCCAGGTAATAAGTCATAGTAAAGTAGAATTAATGCTCTCTAACAGAGAACTAGACCAAAACAACAAAGCCGTAGATAGAATAGTACTTCATTAAACAACTCTAAAGGGAAAGGCAATGAAAATCAAAATCTAAGCTGACTGCTCACAAATCAACTTCAGTTGAGAACTGGCAGAAAACAATTGATCTCCTTGCTGAAGTTGTTCCTATCTTACCCCGAAAGTGGGTGGAGCTAGTACCTGCACCGACACTAGCACTACCAAGATTTTCAACATTTTTAAGCTGCCAGTGCGTGAAACTGAGAACAATGTAATTACTTGGCAAGTTACATATATAATAACAGTAATTAGTGAATAACCAGTGTTGCTCTACAAAAAAAGTGATCTAGTGATAATACTTTGAAAAAAATGGTTAAGCTTATGTATACAGTGCAGGGGTAACTTGGTTAGTTATCAAATGTTCTGTAAGACAGGTTTATTTAATTTGTATTAAAGATTTAATTTATACTAAACATTTTATGTATATTTACCTGTTTACATTGATCTCTCCATCAGTTCCTACTATCTTCCTTCATTACTCAAGCCATTAACCTCAAAACATACTATGGTTTCAACTTGCCAAAATATGAAATTTTTAATCAGTTTGTATTTTTCATAACTAAGAAACCTGAGGTCTTTACATAAGGGATTTCTCTAGTGACATACTGGAGTCCGGTGATTAATAGCGCAAGGTTTGGTGGCAATGGGAGATAGCAAATAGGGAAAGGAGATGGGCTTACCCTTCCCCAAGAACAAAATCTAACAACTTACTGTTGGATTTCAAAGCTACTATCTCAGCACGAGCTTTGGTGATTTGTTCATGAAGATTCCTGTTGTTTGACCTTTCCTGCACCAGCAAATCTTCAAGTTCGTGGTACTGATGAGGCATGACATATCCAGTGTTTTCCTTATTTTCCTTTCCAAACAGCTTGCTCTTCATTTTCTGAAAGGTAAATTAAACTGCATAAGCTTCTGGCAATTAAAATCCATGACAAATTCATTTCCACGGGGAATCTTGTGAAAAAATAAAAAATTGTAAAATTGCAAACATTTCTAGCATTACCAAAACACCATCAAATAAATAGCCTTATGGTCTTATGAAAAAAAGTTACAGTACAATAATTCACCCTGCCTTTAAACAAACAAAAATCTAGAAAGGTTTTACGCTGCATCAAACAGCAGCTTCTCATTCTTGAAGCAATGTTAACATTTGTGAATAACAAGTTACCTTCTTCTTCTTTGGATTGTCTATTTTTGTCTGCAAGAAGTCTATGAGCTTGCCCTGCTGATCGATGGTACTCCTCATTTTCAATCGCTCGTCTTCATGAAGTGCCTCAACGTCTGCTTTCAAAGTTTCAACTTCCTCAATCCTAAAAACAAAAGAATTAAATATTTTCATTAATTTTTTTCTTCTTTCTATTCCATTAATCGGATTATATTAGTTCCTTCTATTCTGCCCGAAAGGGAAATTTTATTCCGAGTCCCTCCTCCTTTTCAGTGTAGTTAATCAGGCTAGATAAATGATATTACGGTTATGTTTATTAATATGGATTTTTTATAATAAAATTAATATCAATAATACTAACCTGTATAATTTATCTAGTACCACCCATCCTACCCCACAATCTGCCTATCACAAATAATTTTCAAGGGAAGGTTTTGAAACTGTCAAATGGCAGCATTGCCAACTGGTGGACAGAATAGGCGGTAACAGGGTTGCCAATGTGGTAAATTTTGGTTTTTTAGATACAAGACTGCTGTGGTGTTGTCGATGAAGATTGCTACAACCGACTCTGACAGCTGATCCTGAAAGGAAAGAAGGCCTAGGTACACTGAAGCTACTTCAGAGCCCAGATGTGCACCCCAACCTTGATCAGAGGCGTCTGACCAAAACATTAGGTCCATCGAACTGAAAGAAGAGACATCCCTAACTTGAGGCGATGAACTTGCATTCACCAACAGAGATCCTTTCAACATTGTGGAGAGGAGGTGACTATCGTGTCCTCGGACATGAAATCCCATGACTGGCAACTGAAGGGACCTCATTCTGAAATGCCCTCAGGGAACCAGTTGGATAAGGGATGACAAGTGACCCAGAAGAGTCCTCCAAAGAGACTGGCTGCATTACGGAGGACAGAAATTCTTCAACCAGAATTGGAAGCTTGTCTATCAGTTTCTGAGAGGGAGAAGCCCTCAAAATCTGGGAATTCAAAACAATCCCCTGATAAATCATGATCTGGCAAGGGATTAGATTGAACCTGTCGAAGTTGACACAAATGCCCAATTCGACACAAAGAAGACGGAACTATCTCCCTCGACCGGAGACATTTCTCTAGTCAGCCTGGACAATGGCCGAAACAAAGGGACTTGAACTGGAGAACTCCTGAGTCCGTGAAAAACCGAAGGTAAGGCCTGCTCTTTGGATGGAATGGGATCTGCAGATAAGCATCCTGCAGATCGATGGAAATCATCGAGTCCCCATTCCTGATGGATGAAAGAACAGTCTGAATTACAGTCACCTCTCGTTAAACATGAGGGTTACGTTCCTGGAGAGCTCGCGTTAATTAAAACGCGTTATTTAAACATTTTTCCCATGAGAAAGAACAGTAATAAGGGGAGTTATGTTCCTGGACTTCGGGAACTCCGTACTTTTTTGCTAAGTACAACCAAATAGGATAATAGCAACTTCCATTTGCATGTATTTCAACCATCGTATAGTAAACAATTACCATAGTTACGTTATAAATGACGCTGTGTAGAATAGGACTGATATAATTTTATGTAAGCTTGTATTACGATGAAAGCAAGTGAAAATAGCGAACATAATCCCGTCTTTTTTTTTTACGCAATAATCATGCTCCCAACGCAATCTGTTAATGAAAAAAATAATTTAGTTCACAATGAGACTTATTAAAGTCATATTTTGACTTAAAAATTCGTCATATAATGAAGAATGACCTTGTCTCATATAAGTAAAGTATCTAGATCTTTGTTTATGCTAACTAGAAGCAAGAAAATTCACACAGAATTGAGGTAAATACGGCAAAATAAATTCATATTCGCCATCAGATGATTTCCAAACCAAAACATTGACGGCTATGTTATTATTCTATAAATGCAATAATATGAGAATACCTCATGAAGCCAGAAAGAAACCGTGTTGCCAGAAAGAAACTGTTCTTGGACACTTCTTTCTTGGTCACCCCGGTGCTAACGAAGAGGCTTCGACACTCTTGTCAGCCTTCTGCTCCGTGCCTGGGTCCTGACGGTGAGCGTGCTCAATGGTCTGGACCTTGGCTGCACAATCACCCGTAGGTGACCGTACACTTGGTGACACTCGCAAGCAAGTGGCCAAGATGGTTCCTGGTCTGGAGGCAGAACCTCTGGAGCTGGGAGCAGAGGTACCAGCAGTCGGTACCCCTGCGGTCCCCGTCTTCTTCTTCCCTAGGGAAGGAGAGACAGGCCCCGTTCCCGGAGGAATGGGAGGACCAGCGGAAGACAGCAAACCCAGGCAGCGGAGGAACCATCTCCTTCCGCGGTACGTACGACAGCGGGGCTTGTACTGCAGCCGAAGGGGTTACCGTCATAACAGGTGCGGCGTACCCTGGTGTAGAGAGAGTGATGGTTGTCATCGTCACCACCCCGTGAGTAACTGGGGCCACAGCCAGGTGTTGATTCAGCCCCTGGATACTGGAGTGCCTGGAAGACTCAGCGATCGCCAAACCTGCTGAAGATCTCCCCCCCGCGGAGGTAGATACACCTGGGGAAGCAACACTCGGGTTAATAGGGGGGATTCCTGTTCGCTTAGTGGGGGAAAGATCCCACCCCGAACGGACCGAAGACCCAGAGTACAACTCCAGGTTGGGGTGTCACGCTCCTTCCTCTGCGACAAATCAAGCGAAGAGGCGGAGCGGGACACATCCTCCGAAGGGGAGAGAGCCATCTGCGGGAGTTGGCTAGGAGGGAGGAAGGAAGACGACGTGTCTGTCACCAGAGGTGTCGAGGGAGAGCTTTCCGACGACACCTTGGCGACTTTACGTGGTTTCCTCCTCTTCTCATACAACTCCCACTGCTCCTCCGACCAGGAGACAAAAATCACAAGGTGCGGCCCGAGAGCATTCACGCCCTCGGCACAGCGTACACAAAGAATGAGGGTCCACAACATCACTGGACCGGAATGCCCCACACTTGCGGCCTCCCACTCCAGGGCACACTCTCCGGTTGGATTGGGGCAAGGGGGCAGAAGTAAGCAGCTTAAAGTTGATCATCAACAAAATCTCACAACAGAGGCGGGCAGAGAGGCGAACACACTTCTTCACCCGATGGCGGTCGAAAGCAAAGTGGTATGTTTACCTCCAGTCGGGCGGGACTCCCGACCATCAGACAAGCAGTTACTGCCGAATTACCCTGTTAGTAAATCTTACGACCGGTCCAGCTGGCGCTGAATAGTAATTCCTTATGTAAAGGACCGAGGGTTTGTATTATGTGTCGGAACAAATTATTGGATACAGTTAAGTAATGTATAACTTCTTAAAAGTTTCGTGAGAAAAGATGCATATTCGTTACGTTTGTAATTACATATATGTAGCCACCAGCAGCCAGACATCACTCAATTATGCCGATGTCGGAATGAAGCCGATTCTTGTTTCGTGTCCACTTATTTATTTATTTATTATTTTTTTGTACTGAATTATAAGTCAGAATGGATTGAATCTCCAGAATTGGCTTGTATTAATTACTATACCTTACTCGTAAATGTTGTATAGAGTAGGTTAGGCTACTGTATTCATATGTATACGATATACATACCATGGTATTATGCTAGGCTAGGAGAATACCTGTACTATGTAGGTCAGACGAAAAAGAAAAACAGAGCAAAATCTTTTGCATTGTTAATAAAGTGTTTTGCTTTATTAATAAATACAATACACAAAGTCTTTCGCTTTATTGATAAATAAATAAATAAATACATACAGTGTCTTTGTTTATGTCGATGGCCGTCATCTGCAGAACTGATGTGGGTGATTTGAAAACAACGCTTCGATGCCAATTCGTGTTTAATCAAAATTATCGCATTTTTTAAACATTGAATATTTTCTAGCTGGCGTTAAATCGAAAAGGTGTTAATTGAGAGGTAACTGTATCTCCATCCAGAACTTGGACTTTAGAATGAACTTGTTCAAAGATCTATGATGGGGTGCCAGGCTCCCGATGCCTTTAAAACCACAAACACCCACGAGTAAAATCCTCGAGGAGGAGGAGCTCTCTCTATGGCACCCTCCAAGAGGACCAAAAGTTCCTTCTCCAAGGCTGGACCCCAGATGGAATGAGGGGAAAAACTGGTGAACTCGAGAGGACATTCGGCAAGTGGAGGTCTCAAAATAAAAGAGATCTAGTAACCTACCTTCAGGACCTCCACTACCCAAGCATCCAACACTCTCTCCTGCCAAGCTGACCAATGGCAAGAGGGAAAAGCTCCTACTGCAGTCTCTGGACAAGGTAATGACTCCTACTTCCGAAAATCCTTACGCACAAACAAGGAAGAAGAAGGATCTCCCGGAGGTTGAGCTCTTCCTCTGCCCTTGAATCCATGCCAAGAACCTCTCCTGCATACGAGGCATCAGAAAACTGAGATGATGTACTCGGGAGAAACGAGCCATAAGGAGGAGGTTGTTGGGCTGGAGCAGAAGGTGCAAGTCTGGCACTATAAACTTACACTTACCCCTTGAAGAAATTGGAGGAAAATCCCAAGGAAAAAGCTTGGGAAGAGGCATCTCCATGATGTTCTTTCAAAACCTTAGAAAATACAAACATATCAAAAAGGGAATCAGCAAAAGGAGAAGAGGGTAAAATGATTTCTCTGCATCTCTGAAACAGAAGAGGGTAACTACAACAAATACAGGTTACGCCTTAGAGAAACGAGAAAGGCCTGCATAGAACAGCCAGAATCTTATTACCTAAATGCTTCTCATCCAACCATGAAAATCCCCAAAGAATGGCCACACCAGCAGACCCCACAGGTAGGAAGTTCTACAATTAATGGCACAAAAGCTCGCCTGAGGTTTTTAGTTGGCTAAGACTCCAAGACACAAAAGCTCTGAAACTTCTCAGCAGCTTAGCCTTCAACACTACACTTCTGCATCCCCAGTTGCCCCAGGATCCCTCCAATCCTGGTCTTTTGAAACCTGCAAGCATCTGCCCTGTGTTATTTAAAGAGGTTCCAATGCCTCTGTTATGATGCATGAGGTAGCTGTCAGCTCTTTAGACTAATCTAATGCTTATGTGCATTATTTATATTTTTTCTTATTTTTCATTTTTTTATTTATTTATTTTTATGTAACAGGAGGTAATTTTCGCAGTTACAAAACGAAATAAATCAGTGGGAGAGTAGGATGGCAAGGTGGTAAAAAGGCAGTTAGAACGGATGTAAAGTAGATTATTATTATTAATAGGGTTTAGTTTTTCCAGACATCTGAGTCTTAAGTAGAAGGTTTAAAAGAGGTTGCTGCCGGGGCTGAAGGGATGCTGCAAAATCCCTAAGTATTGCATACTGTGCACTTCAAAAGGTGCACTGCAGGCATTACTCCCCCTACAGAGAGAGAGAGAGAGAGAGAGAGAGAGAGAGAGAGACGAGATAGAGAGAGAGAGAGAGAGAGAGAGAGAGAGAGAGATCTTTCCTGTTATGGCTGCAGCACAAAAATCACAATTTTGAAGTAAATTGTATTTTTCCTAACTATACAAACCTGAGGTCCTTTACATAGGGATATACTTACAGCGCAGCTGGACCGGTCATAAGCTTTCTAACAAGGTAGTTCGATAGTTACTGCTTGTCCAATGGTCGGGAGTCCCGCCCGACTGGAGGGTAAACATTCACTTTGCTTTAGTCCCAGGAACAGAGTGAGGGGTGGCATGAGATGGGACTATGTGTAAAGGACCTCAGGTTTGTATAGTTAGGAAAAATACAATTTACTTCAAAATTATGATTTGTTCCGACACGTAATACAAACCCTCGGTCCTTTACATAGGGAAGACACTTCTTGGTGGGTGGAATCTGAGTCTTGTGAACAGTCTAGTGTTCGTCCGACCTTGGTTCCCTCCCTGATCGTAAGAGCAGAGGGAGGGATCCTAGCCTCTGTCCAACTGATCGGAGTGTGCACTGCGGGATCAGTGGTCAGACCTCTGGGCCAAATTCATAAGAGGGAGGCAAGCGTGCCTCTTATAAATAGCAAGCAAGAACTAGTTCCTATGCAAGAGCCAATATAAAGTCTTGGGTTTGTCTCTCGCTGGCGTCCATTTCCCCCCTTGTTAGGGAACTGGTGGATAAACGCTTCCATCCCTAGCAAAAGGGATGCAATGGAACTCGGTTACGTAGCTTACCCGCATCGATCATCCTCTGCAGCGTGGTGACGACCGCCACCCTCTGCCCGCAGGGAGAGGGAAGAAAAGAGGAGGAAGAGAAGCCAGTCACACACTCATTCACTCATGCAGTCTCACAAGGATGAGATGCTATCTTGTCCAGTCAGGGAGCTGGATAAGTAGAAGGAGGTGAAGGTGGTCTGGTTGGCCCAAACCCCTGCCTTCAGTACCTGTGCCACGGACAAGTTCTTGCGGAATACAAGGGTTGGACCAATACCTCTGATTTCGTGGGCTCTCGGACGAAGGATACTGGTGTCAGCACTCCCATCTGAAGCGTATGCCCTCCGGATTACCTCATGAAGTCAGAACGAAATAGTGTTCTTAGACACTTCTTTCTTGGTAAACCCCGTGCTAACGAAGAGGCGTCGACACTCAGGCCTGAGGTGACGAGTTCTCTTCAGATAGCGCCATAGCGCCCTCACAGGACAAAGCAGCATCTCATCCGCAACATTGTTGGTAAAGTCTTTCAGGGAGGGGATCGTGAAGGACTCGAACCTGTCGTCAGGGACCGAAGGGTTCCGAGTCTTCGCAACGAGGTCCGGGACGAAATCGAGAGTCACAGACCCCAATCCCCTCGAGTGCTTAACTTCGAAGGAAAGACCGTGAAGTTCTCCCACTCTCTTCGCCGATGCCAGGGCCAGCAGGTCTTGGGGGTCAGATCCCTGTCTGACGACTCTCGGAGTGGCTCAAAGGGTCTGCGAGTCAAACTCCTAAGTACGAGAGTCCCATTCCACCCCGGGGGCCTGATTTCCCTGGGTGGGTAATACCTCTCGAAGCTCTTCATTAGGAGCGAAATTCCCATTGGAGTGGAAAGATCGACTCCTCGCAGCTTAAGGACTAGGGCCAGGGCGGCTCTGTAGCCTTTAACTGCGGAGATGGAGAGGAGCTTCTCTCGGCGAAGAAAGACGAGGAAATCCGCTACCTGCTGAAGAATGGCTCTGAGTGGAGAGAGACCCCATCCACGACACCAAGCACAGAAGACGGACTACTTCCCCTGGTACACTGCTGCAGAGGACTGTCTGAGGTACCCTGCCATCTCTGTTGCTGCTCGGTGAGAAAAGCCTCTCGCTCACAAGAGATGGTGGATAACCACCAGCCATGAAGATACAGGGACCGAACTGCTCGGTGGTACCGTTCCATGTGTGGTTGGCACAGGAGGTTGTGCCAGGGGGGAATCTCTTGCGGTGCCTCCGAGAGAAGAGCCAGCAAGTCCGGATCTGCTCACCTTGCGAATCAGACAGAACAGGGGAAAGGTGTAGACAAGGAGATTGTCCAACGGGTGCTGGAACGCGTCCTCTGCAGCTGCCCATGGGTCCGGCACAATGGAGAAGAAAACCTCAAGTTTTCTGTTATGCCAGGTGGCGAACAGATCCACGACTGGACGCCCCCACAGGTCGAAGAGCCTTTCCGCCACGTTTGGGTGAAGCGACCATTTGGTCCTAATCACCTGATTCTGGTGGCTGAGCTTGTCTGCCTCTACATCCCTCTTGCCTGGAATGTATTTGTCTGACAGCTCTACTGAGTGGGCTACGGCCCACTCACTCACCTGCATCATCAACTGGTGTAACGGGAGGGACACTAGGCCCCCGTTTGTTGACATATGCCACTACCGTGGTGTTGTCGCTCATCAACACCACTGAGTGCCCCATCACCCATTCCCGGAACTCTTGGAGTGCAAGGAATGCAGCCTTGAGTTCCAGGGAGTTGATGTGAAGGTGCTTGTCGTGATGGTTCGACACGCCTGCAACCAGCAACTCTTCCAGGTGTACACCCCAACCCTCGGTCGATGCGTCTGAGAACAGACAGCAACATCTCCGGAGGGGGAGTGCACAGGGGCACTCCTATTACGAGGTTCCTGACGTCTAGCCACCAGGCCAGGTCCTCCCTCACTTCCTCCGTGAGAGGAACAAGGAAAGACTGCGGATCTCGTGCCTGTGACCAACACTCCTTTAGTCTCCACTGGAGAGACCACAGGTGACGAAGCCCGTGAGGGACTAACTTCTCCAGTGATGACAGGTGACCAATCACAACTTGCCACTGCTGAGCTGACTATTACCGTCGAGACAGGAACCGTCTGGCTGCCTCCTTGAACCTGCTGATCCACAAGCCTGTGGGGAAGACACGTGCTGCTACCATGTCGATCAGCATGCCCAGGTACTTTATCTTCTGCTTGGGCTCGAGATCTAACTTCTCAAAGTTCACCACGATCCCTAGATCACGGCAAAGTTGAGGAGTTGATCCCTGTCCTGTAGCAATTGCGAGCGAGAGCTTGCCAGGACCAGCCAATCGTCGAGATACCTCAAGAGACGTATCCTGACCGAATGGTCCCAAGCCGACACCAGAGTGAACACTCGCGTGAACACCTGTGGGGCAGTAGAGAGACCGAAACAAAGTTCCCTGAATTGGTACACCGTCCCGTCGAGGATGAAGCGGAGATACTTCCTGGAGGACTGATGGATGGGTATTTGAAAATACGCATCCTTCAAGTCTACCAAAAGCATGAAGTCATTCTCCCTGATGGAGTCGAGCACTGTGCATGCCGTTTCCATTGTGAACAGAGACTGGCGAACGAATCGGTTCAAGGGAGAGAGATCCATCACCGGTCACCAACCCCCTGATGACTTCTCCACTAGGAGTCAACTGTAAAAGCCCAGCGACTGATCTCATACGACCTCCACAGCTCCCTTGCTCAGCATGGACTTGAATTCTTCCCGAAGCATTATGTCCCTGGCAGAACCGGGAACGTATGTCTGAAGGTGGACCGGGTTTGAAGTGAGGGGTGGCCGCGACTTGAAGGGTAGTAGATATCCTTCCCGAAGGACATCCACTACCCAGGTCTCGGCTCCGTAGCGCTGCCAAGTTGCCCAATGGCTCGCCAGGCACCCCCCACTTCCGACAGCAGGTGAGGGGGAACGCCGTCCCTAGTGTTTCCCCTTCTTCGACTTCCGCTTGGCAGAACCCCCAAAGGAGTGGGAGGTCTGGGAGGAGGGCTGATGCTCACTCCTCGAAGCAGAAGTCAAAGGCTGGGTCTTTCCTCTAGACCTCGAAGCAGCTGATGTTTTAGAAGAAGAAGAGCTAGCCAAGCTCTGAGGCTTGGCCGCAGTTGCTCGAGGCTCCTCAGAAGCCTTTGAGACTGCCTGGTGAACCAAGCGGTCACTGTCAGTGCGCTGCTGTTCCACTGCAGCATCCACCATCCCTCCAGGGAAGAGAGAGGCAGAACCCAGCAACGGTCCGTTCCGCAGACCCATCGTTATCTCACGACCAGCCGCCCTGGTCACCCGAGCGAGGACTGCGTCCTGACGTCTCAGAACCAGGTTGGCCCATAGTTGGCTGTCTGGTGAGCAAGGTAGGAAATGGCCCTACCTCCAGACTGAGTCTCCTAAACGCAGAGTCTCCTTCAGGAGAGATGGGTCCTGAGGAGGCTGCAACTCTGGACACCGTGAGGGACCACAGGTCCAGCCAGGAGACTGCTTAGAAGGCTGCCATGGCAGTCGCTTCCAGGGCCGATGCCTCTTGCTGTGAGAATCAGAGGTTCTCTGCCGGCAGGTGATGGAGAGGCACCCCCGGAGTTAGCCTAGCTATCTCTGGGGTAACCTGCTTTGTCGGCAACGGGTCCTCCAAAGGGATGTAGAAGCGCCACTGATGGGGTAGAGGAGAGGGAAGCAGCTTGTTCGACCTGCTCGACCCAAGCGAGCCCTCCTCTCCGGAGACGAGAGTTCACCTGGTCTAGCACACCATCGGCCTAGGAAGATCGGGGCAAACCCACTGTGGTCCTGGGTTCCTTCTTAGGACCCCAGAACGACTCCAACCTCGAAGGAGGTTCGGAGGGCGGAAGCACCGATCCTTCCCTAAGGTCGTTGTGCTGACAAATCAGCACAATGACCTCCGCAAACGACCTCTGGATCTCGGGAGTGATAGTGTCATGAGGTGATAGACCGTCAAATCCATCCAGGCCGGTCAGCTCTCGAGACCATCCTCCTTCAGCAGGGAGAACCCCGTCAGACCCCTCGTGGCCTCTTTCAACCACTCAGGGGTACGACCTGCTTGGTCCCAAGACCGTGCCAGGCTCGTAGGCTCTCGTGGCGGGAACGTGCGGAGCATGCTCCTCACGGTCACTCCTAATCGCCTCACTCCTCCCTGATGCTCCCGCCCTGTCTACCAGCAGAGGCAGTGGGCTGGGAGGACTGCAGGCGATCGCCAACCCGCTGTGGCGACCGACTGCAGGTCTAGAAGAGTCAGGAGAGCTGCTACCAGTCAAGCGATCCGTCCGGTCCCGGTGAGTGTGTGCACCGTCCTCTCGACACGTCACGGTACCTGGCCCAGCCAAGACTGGGCCTGGTGACCAGGGGGACCTCTTCCTGGCCTCGGCACGCGATCGGTCTGGTGGGACCGCCGTGTCAGCCCTGGGAACCAGGGGATCGCTGCGAGAGCGATTGCCGGCCTGGCGAGTCACCTGAGCGACTCCCACCAGTCTTCCGCTGCGTGCCTGGGTCCTGGCGGCAAGCAGGCTCAGCCGCCTGGACCCTGGCTGCACAATCACCGGAAGGTGACCGTGCACTCGGTGACGTTCGCAAGCGAGCGACAAAGACAGATCCTGGTGCAGAGGTGGAACCTCTAGAACCAGGAGACGAGGTACCAGCGGTAGCTGGTGCCCCTACGGTCCCAGTCTTCTTCCCTGGGGAAGGAGAGACGGGCCTTGTTCCCAAAGGAACAGGAGGACCTGCGGAGGACCCACCTGTCCCACCGGAGTGGGACAGACCTTTAAAAGTCTCTGTGCGAGACTTCTGGGGGGTGGGAGGCAATCTTCTTCCTCGGCTGTGGGGCCTTGGAAGTCAAAGGGGAAGAGGCGGCAGCAGACGACGACACCTTCCTCTTCTTGGACCTCTTCTTCGTCAGCTTCCTCAGGACTACTGTCAGATCCTCCATCCAGGACGGAGCTGGGGCAGTTGAGGTAGCAAAACGGCCCAGCTGCACCTGTTCGGAAGGACCTGCGGCGGGAGCAGGAACTGGTACTGGAACTTGTGGCCAGTCGAGCGGTGAGCTCTTCGGGCACTCAAAAATCAGGGGCTAGGGCAAGGACAGCAAACCCAGGTGGTGGGGCCAACTCCTCTCACAGCACAAACGACAGTGGGGCCTGCACAGCAGCTGATGGTGTCACCGTCGTCACGTGCTGCGTGTACACCAGGTGTGGTGGTGCAGCATACCCAGGTGTAGAGATGGTTGTAGTTGTACACGTCACCGGGCCATGGGTTACAGGAGCAGCCAGGTGGTACAGCAGCCCCTGAATGCTGGGAGTGCCCGAAAGGCCCAGAGAGCGCCAGACCTGCTCGAGGTCTCCACCCACGGCAGCAGTCACACTTGAGGAGGCAAGAGTTGGGTTAGTGGGGGAGGTTCCCACCCCGAGCGAACAGAAGGCCCCGAGTACAATTCCACGTCGGGGTGCTGCGCTCCTTCCTCTGCGCTCGACAGGTTGAACGACAAGGCGGAATGCGACACGTCACCCGGAGGGGAAAGCCATACGAGAGAGCTGACTAGGAGGGAGGAAAGAGGAAGATGCGTCCGTAACCAGAGGTGTCACCGGAGAGCTTTCCAACGACCCTTTGGCCAGCGTACGCACCTTCCTCCTCCCCTCGTAGCGCTCTCACTGCTCTTCCGATCAAGACTCGGCCCAAGAGCACTCACACCCTCAGCACCGAGTACACAATGAATGGGGGTCCACATGTTCGGTGGACCTAGAAGCCTCACAATGATGGCCCTCCACACACAGGCATAATCTTCGGTTGGTTAGGGGCGGGGGTGGAGGCATGGGCAGTGGGGGGAGGGGGGGGGGGGCTTCTCAGTCAAAACATATAACCAATTTCCAGACACACATTCAAGTATTATTACAAGACAAAAATTCAATGAAAAATAAAAATGTTCAAATTATTATTGGAGATTGTTAGTTGGATATTCACTAAAACAATGTGGAATAGCTTGCCTAGTGCAGCTGTAGAATCTCCTCAACTCCATAATTTAAGGCAGGAGCAAATCAAATTCCTGCTCTCTGCTGATGTCTCCTGAATTTCAAGTGTATTGGTCTTATTTTTTATTACCACACATTTATCTATACCTCCTCCTATAACCTGTCTCTCTTTGAAGGCTGATCTCCCTTAGGAGAAGCCCTCTTGGGCGATAGTCAGTTGACTCTGTCCATAAGGGTTTTTAGCTCAAGATTTAAAGAAAATAAATAAGATGCACAAAATGACAGCAAAAGAAAAAAACTACAACCTTGGTTAAATATAAAATTACCTTTTCTTAAAACCCTCAGCTTTGCATATGGCTTCCTCTAGTCCCTCTGTCAAATTGAAATTGGACTCTTTGAGGGTGTGAATGTGCTTAATGTGGCCTTCGCTCTCCTCCTTAAGTCTTTCGTACTGGCCGTGAAGTACAGACAGATCTCTCTCAAGACTTCGTTGACTCAGCAGGGCAGCTTCCAGATCTCTATCCAAACCTTCAACCTTGAGGGGGAGAAAAAAAAAAATAAATAAATAAAAAGTCAAATTCGGTATATCTGCAGACAAAAAATTCTTAAGTGTTCTTAACCCTCTAACGCCTAAGCGGTAAAAAAAAAAATTGTCTCCCGTGTGCCGGAGGTATTTCAGAGTGAGCGCAGAAGCGGAAAAAATATCTTTTTCAAAAAATCACAGCGCGCTTAGTTTTCAAGATTAAGAGTTCATTTTTGGCTCCTTTTTTTGTCATCGGCTGAAGTTTAGTATGCAACCATCAGAAATGAAAAAAATTATCATTATCATATATAAATAATGCGATATATGATAGCGCAAAAACGAAATTTCATATATAATTGTATTCAAATCGCGCTGTGCGCAAAACGGTTAAAGGTAACAAGTTACTTTTTTTCGTTGTAATGTACACTAAATTGCGATCATTTTGGTATATAACACATTGTAAAACAATAAAAGCAACACACAGAAAATATTATCACAAAATAATGCATGAATTCGTAACGCGCGGACGTAAACAAATATTTTTTTCAAATATTCACCATAAATCTAAATATTGTCCTAGAGACTTCCAATTTCTTTCAAAATGAAGAAAAATGATTGAATATTACTATACTGTAAGAGTATTAGCTTACAATTGCAGTTTTCGCCCATATCTGATGAGTTAAAGTTGACCGAATGTCGAATTTTTTTATATATATATTATTTATATGCAATAATTTCGGAAATAAGAAAAGCTACAACCTTCAAATATTTTTTGTTTTATTTTACATGAAATTCTGCACATTTTCATATATAAAACTCTATGAAATGCCTAATATGAAACGGAGCAAATATTCCGAGAATGGTACGTACGCATTTCGGAGATTTGTGGCGGAGAATCCGCGAGCGGAGGGAAGGAAAGATTTTCTTTTAAATTCACCATAAATCTAAATATTTTGCTAGAGACTTCGAATTTGTTTCAAGATGAAGATAAATGACTGAATATTACTAGACTGTAAGAGTTTTAGCTTACAATTGCGTTTTTCGACCATTTCGGTAGAGTCAAAGTTGACCGAACGTGGTTTTTTTCTATTTATCATGATTTATATGCAAATATTTCAAAAATGAGAAAAGCTGCAACCTTCAATTATTTATTGTTGTATTCTACATAAAATTGTGCACATTTTCATATATAAAACTTTATGTAATGGCTAATTTAAAATGGTGCAAACATTACCACAATCGCACATATGATTTTTTCGGAAGAGTTACCATGCGGACGTAAAGAAAATGTTATTTTTTTCATAAATTCACCATAAATCGAAATATTGTGCTAGAGACTTCCAATTTGTTGCAAAATTAAGGTAAATGCTTGAATATTACTAGAATATAAGCGTTTTAGCTTACAATTGCGTTTTTCGACCATTTCGGTAGAGTCAAAGTTGACCTAAGGTTGAAATTTTGGCAATTATCGTTATTTATATGAAAATATCTCAAAACTGATAAAAGCTACAACCATGAGTTGTTTTTAATTGTATTGTGCATGAAATTGCGCACATTTCCATATATAAAACTTTATATAACAGCTAATTTTAAAATGGTGCAAACATTGCCACAATCGCATGTATGATTTTTTTCAGAAGAGTTACCGCGTGGACGTAAGGAAAAAGTTTTTTCATAAATTCACCATAAATCAGAATATTGTGCTAGAGACTTCCAATTAGTTGCAAAATTAAGGTAAATGATTGAATATTACTAAAATATAAGAGTTTTAGCTTACAATTGCGTTTTTCGACCATTTCGGTAGAGTCAAAGTTGACCTAAGGTTGAAATTTTGGCAATTATCGTTATTTATATGAAAATATCTCAAAACTGATAAAAGCTACAATCATGAGTATTTTATTGTTGTATTTAACATAAAAATGCGCACATTTTCATATATAATACTTCATGTAACGGCTAATTTACAATGGTACAAAAATTATGTCAAAGTGACGAAATAATTTCCTAGATGTGTCACAGATACTTTTTAGTGCGATAAGAAAGAAATTCGCGCTTGCGCGCCTGCGTAACGATTGTAAACAAAACAACACCTTTATCCGTGAACTCCCAGCATCCCCCAAGGCGCGTGATTCAAAAGTTTTAGGCTGGTAGGCCTATAAGTATTTTTCCGCGAATTTTTAAAAAAAACTTTTGTATGTTGACGTAAAATACGTCCAGTCGGCACTCGAGACACAAAAAATGTCGACGTAAAATATGTCCAGTCGGCACCCGAGACACAAAAAATGTCGACGTAAAATACGTCCAGTCGGCACCTGAGACACAAAAAATGTCGACGTAAAATACGTCCAGTCGGCGTTTAAGGGTTAACAGCACTGCATATTTTACTGGTTTGCTGTACATTTCAATGCCTCTACTGCATAATGTAAGATAAAAATGAACAGAAGTTACAGTCACAAAATTATCCCAACTTTGATAATTATCATAAATCAATAACCAAATACAACTACAATATTGTTAAATTACTTAGGTACTAAAAATTGCCAAGGAGGAACTGTTTACTAAAATATAAAAATGCTAACCATAAAGTTAATTTAAAAAATTAAATTGTGTACATAGTTTTTAGTTCAATGACAACAAATACTTCTGGTTATATTTACTTGCTCATGAAGTTCTGTATTGGTATTTGTGTACTCCTTCAACTGCTCGTTTAGCTGAAGAATCTGCTCATTGTGTTCCTCATCAATGGATGCTATTCGAGCTTCCAAGTCTTTCACTTTCTTCTCTTGGAAGAACTTGAGTGACTTTTCTTCATTAACACTGCATTTAGCTGCTTTAACCTCAGACTTCAATTTCTCTATTTCTTCTTGAAGTTTGGCTCTAAACGATAAGTAAAATAGAAAATCAAAGATTGTTTTTTTATAATTTGTAAGACCAAGCCTCTTGTAGAACTTTAAAACCTCAGGCAAGCATAGAAATAGAAAGAGCAAGCCATTGTCCAGAGTGAATGACCCACTGCTATTTGTTATGCTATCTAATGTCATTCTAAGTTTTAGTTTACAAGCTACAAAATAAAACCCAATCAAGGTTTGGGAGGGGAGTACAGGCAGTCCCCAGTGATCGGCAGACTCGGTTTTAAGGCAATTGTCTAGTGCCATAAAATTAGCAATTTATGGCCATAATGGGCAAAGTTTCCATTATCGGTGCCATAAAGTGCTAATAATAGTGTTATGGCGCCATAACATATCTAAAGGAGGCACCATTAACCAGTTACAAGCATCGCTTTGTTTCATTTAATAGCGGTTTTCACTTAACAGCATACCACCGAGAACGGAACCCCCGACGATAACTGGGGACTGCCTGTACTTGAAAATCTATGAGTCTTGCAGCAGCTTAAGTATAATTTCCAAAATTGATACATTCATACAGTGCACGGACCTATTTGACTTATGATGAACTCCTAATGCTATCATTAAATGGCAGAAATATACCCTTAAGATATTATTATCAGGGTTATTGTGTGTGCTTGATATCAAACAGATTTTTCCACAAAAATTAAATTTTTATAATAAAATTAGGTTTTATATACTTAGCTAATGATTATGCTGGCACAGCATCCTAAATTCAAAATTCACAGTAATGACTGTTGTAAAGCTAGGTTTGACAGGTCCCATCCACTGCAACAGGAGCCTGGAATAACCTGAACTAGAAAAGGTGGCTAACACTGAAACAATGCTTATCACTTCCTTACCTAGTAAGAGAGCCACAGCAGGTGATTACTGCCTCTGGTTGGTGCCCATCTTTACCTGTGGTGGTGCAGCAGTGTGCCAAGAGTCACCTCTACATCAGTGGGAGTCTTGCAATGGAGGGTATGCCTAATAACTACCAAAATATAATACGTACAAGAAAAAATTTTGCCCTTGCACTGGGCGCAGTACCACAACAACAAACCAGAAAACAACACCTGTCACCACCCCTTACACAATAAAAGAAATCACCACCCATCCAACCAACTGATAGGTACTCCAGGTACAAAGTAACCCCCAGGTTCTTCAAAACAAATTCGACATCCTTACAACAAGGCAAAGACACAGAAAAGAGACAGTGTCTCTCCTATGCCTCTTCCCCAATACCATACCAGCCACTGCCAATGGACCAAGGATAATGCAGTTTTCAAATATTGTTTCCACTTCTTTTAAATAATGAGACATGAAGATTAACATGCAGCTCCAATAAGTCGCCTGGAGAATTGCTGAGAGGAATAAGTTGTGTGAGGGCGAGAGAGGTGGCCTTTGCTCTGACTTCATGAGTTTTAAATTAGATCAAGGGAAGTGTTTTCCTGGATCCATGAATGTGCTTTGGAGTTCAGGTCTCTAATGAAGAACAATAGGGCATTCTTTAAAAGAGGGCAAGAAAGATTCTTGATAGAACACCAGAGGTTATAGGAAGGTCCTCTGATCTCGGTCCTATGCAAATAGTACTTCAGGGCTCTGACTGGGCAAAGAACCCTCTCCTCTCCATCTGGGCCCAAAATATCCATTAAATTCTTGATATGGAAGGAGTGAGGCCATGGTTTAGCAGGATCCTCATTCTTAGCCAAGAAACTCAAGAGGCTAGAAAGGAGGGCCTGTAAGCACTTAAGGACCACATCCAAGTACCAAGAAACCAAATTAGACTACTTCTACTTAAGAGGTATCAAAAGACTTAATGAGATCATTAAGATCCTGATTAGATGAAAGATCCAAACTTTTGTGTAATGAAAACTGAGGAAAGTATCGCTCGGTATCCTTTAATGGTGGGCACAGAAGGGCTTTTAGAAGTTTCACATACAAGAGAAAATTTGCAATCTGGGCTAAAGATACCTCAGAAGACAAGCTGTGATGTCTGAGGCACCATCGACAAAACACTCCTCACTTTGATAAACACTGCAAATAGACAGGCGCCTACACTTTGCTATAGCCTCTGCAGCTGTTCTTGAAAAACCTTTCTCTCTGACAAGTTTCCTGACAGTCTGAAGCCTGTCAGAAGAAGAATGGATAACCCTTGGTGGTACCTCCTGAAGTGTGACTGTCAAGTATGCATGGCCTTTGGGGAAATCTACCAGAAGACATAGAAGGTTCGGGAACCATTCCTTCTTGGGCCAGAATGAAGCAAAGAGTATCATAGAAAAATTGTGATGAGACACAAACTTGTTTAGTACTTCCCTTACTAAGCTGAAGGGAGGGAAGGCATTGAGGTCCAGACTCAACCAATCTAACAGCCATGGGATTAGGGGCTGGAGAGAAGAAGAGGTAGCAAACTAGTCTATGGAGGGCTTGCCCCACATTTTCCACAGGTCAACGCAAATCCTGTTGTCCAGGGTCCATTTGGTAGGAAGGACCTGCTTACGACAGCTCAGCTCATCAGCCTGGATATTTAATTTCCCTTGAATGAAATGAATGACCAAAGTCTATTAATTCTAGTGGGTCCAAAGAACACCAGCCCAAAGAAGTTCCTTTGCAGTCTGGCAGAGGGAAAATGAATGAGTGGCCCCCCTCTTTCTTAACCCTCTTACGCCTAAGCCCTAAAAACCAAAACGTCTCCCGTATGCCAAGGCGGGTTTGGAGTGAGCGCGGAAGCGGAAAAAAATAATTTTTCCAAAAAATCACAGCGCGCTTAGTTTTCAAGATTAAGAGTTCATTTTTGGCTCCTTTTTTTTGTCATTGCCTGAAGTTTAGTATGCAACCATCAGAAATGAAAAAAAATATCATTATCATATATAAATAATGCGATATATGGTAGTGACAAAAAAAATTCATACATAATTGTATTCAAATCGAGCTGTGCGAAAAACGGTTAAAGCTAAAGAGTTACTTTTTTTTCGTTGTATTGTACACTAAATTGCAATCATGTTGATATAAAACACATTGTAAAACAATCAAAGGAACACAGAAAAAATATTATCACAAAATGATGCATGAATTCGTAACACGCGGACGTAAAAAAAGGTTCTTTTCAAAAATTCACCATAAATCTAAATATTGTTCTAGAGACTTCCAATTTGTTTCAAAATGAAGACAAATGATTGAATATTACAATACTGTAAGAGTTTTAGCTTAGAATTGCAGTTTTTGACCATTTTGGATGAGTTAAAGTTGACCGAATGTTGAAATTTTTATATATATTTTTTTATATGCAAATATTGCAAAAATGAGAAAAGCTACACCCTTCAAATATTTTTATTTGTATTCTTCATGAATTTGCGCACATTTTCATTTATGAAACTCTATAAAACGCCTAATATGAAAAGGAACAAATATTAGGAGAATGCGACGTACGCATTTCGGAGATTTGTGGCCGTGAATCTGTGCGCAGAGGGAAAGAAGTTTTTTTTTTTTAAATTCACCATAAATCTAAATATTGTGCTAGACACTTTGAATTTGTTTCAAAATGAAGATAAATGACTGTATATTACTAGATTGTAAGAGTTTTAGCTTAAAATTGCATTTTTTTACTATTTCGGTAGAGTCAAAGTTGACCGAACGTGGTTTTTTTTCTATTTATCATGATTTATATGCAAATATTTCAAAAAAGATAAAAGCTACAACCTTCAATCCTTTTTGTTGTATTCTACATGAAATTGCGCACATGTTCATATATAAAACTTTATGTAACAGCTAATTGTAAATGGTGCAAACATTTCGACAATCGCACAAAAAAATGTCTGATTTTTTTCGGAAGAGTTACCGCGCGGACGTAGGGAAATTTTTTTTTTTTTTTTCATAAATTCACCGTAAATCGAAATATTGTGCTAGAGACTTCCAATTTGTTGCAAAATGAAGGCAAATGATTGAATATTACTAGAATGTTAGAGTTTTAGCTTACAATTGCGTTT
The DNA here is from genome assembly GCF_015104395.2 of Macrobrachium nipponense. Lineage (NCBI taxonomy): Eukaryota > Metazoa > Arthropoda > Malacostraca > Decapoda > Palaemonidae > Macrobrachium > Macrobrachium nipponense. The sequence continues at coordinate 5,001,917 of NC_087219.1, read as the reverse complement.
TTTTACCATTTCGGTAGAGTCAAAGTTGACCGAAGGTTGAAATTTTTGCACTTATCATTATTTATATGAAAATATTTCAAAACTGATAAAAGCTACAACCATGGGTTGTTTTTAGTTGTATTGTGCACAAAATTGCGCACATTTCCATACATAAAACTTTATGTAACGGCAAATTTAAAATGGTGCAAACATTACGACAATCACACGAAAAAATTTATTGGAAGAGTTACCGCGCGGACGTAAGGAAAAAGTTTTTTCATAAATTCACCGTAAATCGAAATATTGTGGTAGAGACGTCCAATGTGTTGCAAAATGAAGGCAAATGATTGAATATTACTGGAATATAAGAGTTTTAGCTTACAATTGCGTTTTCGACCATTTCGGTAGAGTCACAGTTGACTGAAGGTTGAAATTTTGGCACTTATTGTTATTTATATGAAAATATTTCAAAACTGATAAAAGCTACAATCATGAGTATTTTTTTTGTTGTATTCTACATGAAATTGCACACATTTTCATATATAATACTCCATGTAACGAATAATTTAAAACTGTGCAAAAATTATGTCAAAGTGAAGAAATAATTTTTGTGATGTGTCACTGATACTTTTTAGTGCGATAAGAAAGAAATTCGCGCTTGCGCGCCTGTGTAACGATTGTAAACAAAACAACACCTTGATCCGTGAACTCCCAGCATCCCCCAAGGCGCGTGATTCTAAAGTTTTCGGCTGGTAGGCCTATAAGTATTTTTTCCACGAATTTTTAAAAAAACTTTTTTGAGTCGACGTATAATACGTCCAATCGGCATACGGGAGACATTTTGACTAGACGTTTAATACGTCCAATCGGCGTAAGAGGGTTAATATACAACGGCGCTGTGGTGTTGTCTGCATGAACAACCCTGTCTTGTTGCAAATTGACAAAGAGAAATGTAGGAGACCTTGATGAATGGCCCTCAGTTCTTTTACATTTATGTGAAGGTTGGTTTCCTTCTGGGACCACGACCCAGAAACCTCTCGATTCCCTAGACGGGCTCCCCAGCCTAGATCCAAAGCAGAGTAGAAATCTAGATCAGGGCTTGGAGGGAGTCTAGTCTCCCGTGAAAACTTCCTTCAGGGAGCCACCACTGTGGGTCCAACTTCATCTCCTGACTGACAGGAAAAACAACCAAAACCAGTTGAGTCTTCCTGTCCACAGGTTTTGAGTGATGACGGAGTCCCTAGTAGGCTTATCCACTGACAGGCCGAACATGACAAAAGAGAGAGGAACTTGCAAATTGTCTTGGGGGGCAGAAAAACCTGAGTCTGAGAGTTGAGAATCATCCTCATATGAAGAATCTCCTGTGTCTGAACCAAATGGAATTTAAAGATTTAGAAGAATTCCTAAATCTTGAGAGATGTAGAGTTGTCTGGAGGTCCTTTGTGCACTTCTCCTTCGAAGGGGATTGGAGAGGACAGTCGTCCAAATAAAGGCTGATGTTTATGGTGATTAGATGGAACCATTTGGCAAGAGGGGAGAGCACTCGAGAGAATACCCAAGGGGCCATGGAGAGGATAAAGCAGAGGGGCTGAAACTGGTAGACTTTCCCTTGGAAGACAAACCTGAGGTATTTCTTGGAGATTGGAAGATTGAGAATATGAAAATATGCATCTTGCGTACCCAGTGCGATCATCCAATTGCCCGGATGCGTGGAAGCCATGACTGACTGGTTTGTCTCCATCCTTCATCTTCTTTACAAAGCAACTGAGGGCGCTTACATTGAAGACCACCCTCCAGCCCCATGATGCTTTTGGAACTACAAAAGGGCAATTGTAGCATCCCTTGGAGTGAATGTCGTCTATTTCCTCTATGACTTACCTCAGAAGGAGAGAGGATACTTCCTTCAAAAGGGCCAGACATCTCTCTGACCCTCTTGGGTAGGCCGTCAAGGCATTTGGAAGAGGAAACAAAAGGAGGGGGGGGTGTCTCCAAAAACAATATGCAGTAGCTCTCTTTTAATACTCTGACAGTCCATGGATCTGCTCCCTTGAGATCCCCCTCCTCCCAGAACGAGAGAAGTCTGGATCCCTTCCCATTAAAGGGATGCTACTAAAGTGGAGAGGTGAACCTGGGGAGGAAGTGTGCAGATGAAGAACTCTTGGGGCATTGAGACGTCTGTGCCAGCAGATCCTGTATCGATTTCTTCTGCAGGTGTGACACGATATACTCTACCATTGACTGCAGAAACAGACATGGCGAGTCCAGTGGTGAAAAAAGCAAGGCAGATTTCTGGGAAGACGTGACACTCTTCTTGTGGTGAAGGAGCACCAAAATTCTCTTCTTAAAAGCTCCAAAGGCAAAGAGAGACGCGAGTTCTCAAGAGCTGTCTCGTATGGCTTTATCAGTACAAGAGAGAATGCCACATACCTCTACTGAGAAGAGACCATCTAAGCCTTTAAAATTCTGAACCTTCTTAGTGAGAGCTCCCACCATCCAATCTGACAAACTGAACACTTCAAAAACTTTGAAGGCATTACTGATGAGACGATCCAGCTCATGATGAGACGATGACTTTGGCCTAAGCCTATTCCCCTCAAGTTTATGAAGATGAGACTCGAGCATCTTCCAACTATCATCCCAATCCTTGCATTCAAAAGAATTAACCTCTCTCAAACAAACCTGTCCCCTACACTTAACACACATGGTATGTGCATCATAAGAAAACTTAGTTAACCTAGTCTTACAGCTCTCGCTACAATAGTGAAGACTGGAAACAGTAGAATCTGACATAGCTAAACTAAAAAGAAAAGAAGCTAATTGTAAAAGCGAACCAAAATAGGCAACAGCTTGACTAAACCAAAGTGAGTACATCACCAACTTCAGCATATAACAACTGGCAAATCAGGAAAGCAGGAGTGTAAAGATTGATGTGTTGTCAGTTGCCCGGCATAAAATAGAATGACGCTGTTGGCTGCAGTTACTTCCAAGCTCCTGTTGCAGTAGGCAGGGCCTGTCAACTCCCACTTTGTAACAATTGCATTGCTGCGAATATTGAATTTAGGATGCCATGCTAGCATGATTGTTAGCTAAGTAATTATTCTTGGTAAGTTACTTATATAAAAACTACATCATACACAAACTTTTTTCATACTGTATTCCCTAAACATACTAGCTGCTGAATGCTAAATATGCAAACATAACTGAAAACAATATGCAAGAAATAGAGCCATATGAGATTTAAGAAAACAAATTCATCAGTCAATGTGGTAGGAATAGTCCATGACAACGTGACATGTTTCTGCCGTTATGAATTTGCCAAACTATTTTCAAAAGGAAGCTATTAAATGAACGGCCCCTACCACTAAAGCAACTTATCATGAAAAACATTCGGGGTTATTTTCAACTCAAGGCTATCAACTATTTGCACTGTGAATTATCATTATTATTAATAGGGCTTAGGTTTTCCAAACCTCTGAGTCCCAAGTAGACTCTTCTCGGGCTGGTTCTCAGGGATCAATCCTGAGAAAAAAAAAATAAATAAATAAAAAAATAAACAAATTATAGACTTTGAGAAACCTTTAGACTTTGAGAAACCTGTCTTATTTAAAAAATTTATGATGTTATTACCTGAAAAATCTTTGCTTTCAGCAAGAATACTTTTCATTTTTGAATTCCGTAGATAAACAGATCTTTGCTGAGTCCAATTTGGGCACTCAACAAGTAAATGCTGTACTGTCATGGGTGTTTGACATCTGTTACACTTTATTGGGTCAGCATGTGGTGTTGACATTAAGTGACCAAGCGAGAATTTTGTGTGTCCTATATGGAGCCTTGCTAGGATCACCTCTTTCGATCTTTCCTCCTGTGAGGATGTCCTCCATGCATACACTTCAGTTTTTATGTTTTTAAGTTTATTTGTTGTTGGCACTGAGGCCCATTCTCTTTTCCAATCCTCGTAAATCAATGGTATAACAGATGTTATCCAGTCTGACACTAGGGCATGTGTAATTGTTGGAGGGATAGTGTAGGCCGATTTGGCAGCTGAGTCTGCATTTTCATTTCCTTTTATTCCCACGTGTGCTGGGATCCAACATATTTCTATTGATAATCCTGATTGAAGGAGTTGATGAATTTTTATTTGTATTTCCTGCACTATTTGGTTTACTGATTTATACTGTCTTATAGCATCTATAGCGCTACGTGAGTCACTGAAAATAACAAGACACTTGCTTTTGCCTCAGATATCATATCAATACTGATGATATTAAAGGGAGGCTTTTTTTTATTAACATATTTTTCGAATATGCAGATGCTCCTACTCCAACATTATTTTTGGAGCCGTCTGTATATACCATAAATTTGTTTCCTTTTCTTTTAATGTGCTCCAAAGCATGTTGGCAGTACATTTCTGTACTTGTCATTTGCTTTTTGAGTAGGTAAGACAGGGAGGTACATATCTTTATTCGATTTAAAATCCACGGTGGTGGCAATTCCATTGGTGGGTGAAAAATTGGATCCATGTTATGCAAGTTCATTATGTATTTAGCTCTTTTTGGGAAAGAGCTAGTATTAACTGCTGTTACTGGATTACAGTTTTGAAAGCAGTCAGCTGCAGGAGACGATCCCGCTTGCATTGAAAGACCTCTTTGTATTGTTATCAAATTACGGTGATGTTTTAAGGGCAACACACCTGCCTCTACCAGAGGAGAGCTTGTTGGGGACGATCGGAATGCTCCTGTGCACAATCGCATGCCTTCATGGCGCACTGCATCGAGAGTTTTTAATCCAGATTCTGAGGCGGATGAATATATTGGACAACAGTAATCTATTACGGATAAGACTGTTGCCTTGTATATCATTAATAAAATGTCTTGCTTTGCTCCCTAATTAGTGTGTGATAACTTTTTTAATATGCCATGGGCTTTGATGCCCTTGGCTTTAATGTATTTGATGTGCTCTTTCCAATTTAAATGTTGATCAAATATCACTCCTAGATACTTGATTTTTGTACAAAATTGTATTTCAGTGCTATAAAGGTGAAGTTTGATTGTTTGGTTCTTCATCCATCTTTTGTCTTTGTAGAAGACGATTGCTTTTGTTTTATCAGTTGAAAATTTAAATCCAACTGAATTTGTCCAACTACATATATTTGAAATGGCAGTACTGAGAACTCTCTGAGCATGTCTCAAATTACTACTCGTATAGTAAATGACAAAGTCATCAACATATAAACTGTTTTTTACACCACTTGATAAATTTATAGTAATGTCATTGATTGCTAAAACAAACAAAGTACAGCTCAAGACACTACCTTGAGGGATTCCTTCTTCCAGTTTATAGGTTACCGAGTAGGAATTTTCAACTGTTACTTGAAAAGTTCTGTTTGTTAAAAAGTTCTTAATAAATATTGGTAAGTGGCCTCTTAGTCCCTTGGAGTGGAGTTTTTGCATGATGTTATGTTTCCATGTTGTAAAGTATGCTTTTTCTATAGAAAAAAAATATAGCTACTGTTAATTTCTTTTGTTCAAAGCCTTTTTTGATATGATCTTCTAAATGTGTTAAGGGATCTAGGGTTGATCTGCCAGCTACTGAACCAGATTGTGTTGGTGTTAAAATGGATTCTTTGGTTATTACATACGTTAATCATGCATTAACCATTTTTTCTAAGATTTTGCATAGACAACTTGTTAGGGATATCGGTCTATAATTGGATGGATTACTTGCATCCTTTCCTGGTTTATTCATTGGAATTATTATGGCATGTTTCCATTCATCAGAAAAGACACGTTTTAGCCAGATACTATTACAAAATTTTAATAAATATGATTTAGCTATAGGAGCTAATTTTTCTATCATTTCAAATATTTTATCATATCCTGGTGCGGAGGGATGACAAGAGTTGATGGCATTATCTAGTTCATCCATGTTAAAAATATAATTATATTCCAGGTCTTCAAGAGTTTCAAAATTGAGTATTATATTTTCATTTAGTTTTCTGATATTTTGAAAATGTATATCTAGGCTGGAGTAAGCACTGATGTTTTCAAAATGCTTTCCAATTATATTTGATATTTCATAAGTATCATGGTATATTTTTCCATTTAAATGTATTGCACTTCTTGGAGGTCTTATATGTTCTCCATTGATTTTCCTTATCTTTTGCCAGATATCCCTTGTGGATGTGTTTGAAGATATGTTTGAGACATACAGTGGGGCCTCGCTTAGTCACAGATCAGCAATCACGGATTCAGTTAATCACGGGTTTTTCCTCGGACCACTTCTCAATCTATATCACTGGCATGAATCGCAGCATCGAGGGCTTGTCCGTTGTAGGCTAAGCCTCGTCCGGTTCCGATAACCAGCAAATGCATGAACAGATTCACATTATGATATTAACTGACAGTAAAGGTAATAAAACCATTCTCATCTTATATATTATTGGCATATCTTCATAATATTATAGCCTATTCATGGAATAATTCCACATCATTGACATCAACTTGTAGTTGAACGGCCAGCAGAAATGTAAACATTGAGTTACACTTAACAGCACCTTTGCCATTCTTAACCTTTTAGAAATGTTAATAGTAGTAGTGTAATTACAGTAGTAATAACATTTAGGAAAACATTACTTTTCAATTCGAACTTCATTATTGTTTTGGTATAACGTAATCAACTTCTCTGAACACTGCATTCATACAAACGATAATTGTCATAGATTATCGTATTGTTGTTTGCGATCGGCGACGAAGCGTAAATGTAATAAAACCATTTTTACCTTATATATTATTGTCATATATTCATAATAAAACGCATATCTTATATAATATTGGCATAAATCTTCATAATAAAAAGCCTCTTCAAGGAAAAATTCCTTGGGGAATGCATTTTTCAAAAGACAAAAATGACAATTTGTCGAAAATTGCATTTTTCCTAACTATGCAAACCTGAGGTCCTTTAACAATAGGAAGTAGCTAGCGGCAGCTGGAACGGTCGTAAGCTTCGAACAAGGGGAGAACGGTAGTTAACTGCTTGTCCGATCGTCACTGGGAGGTAAACAAATCACTTTTGCTTTTGGCCCATGCAAAATACGCAGAGTGAGGGGTGGCATGAGGAGGGACTATATGTAAAGGACCTCAGGTTTGTATAGTTAGGAAAAATGCAATTTTCGACAAATTGTCATTTGTTCCGATACGTAATACAAACCATCGGTCCTTTAACAATAGGAAGACTCACTTCTTGGTGGGAGGAATCTGAGTCTTTTGATGAACAGACTGGTGTTCGTCCATCCTGGAATGCCTCCCTGGTCGTAAGAGCGAGGGAGGGATCCAAGCCTCTGTCCGATTGATCGGGGTGTGCACCGCAGGATCAATGGTCAGACCTCTGGGCCGAGTACTAAGAGAGAGGCAAGCGTATCTCTTCGTACCAGCATTGTAAGAACTTTTTCCTTTACATGAGCAAATATAAAGCAATGGGTTTGTCTCATGTAGGCATCCACTTTCTCCCCCTTGTTGGAGAAAGTGGTGGATATACACTCCTATCTCTAGTTAAAGAGATAGGATGGAGCTCGGTTGAGTAGCTTACCTGCATCTGACTCCCTTCCAGCGTGGTAACGACCGTATCCCTCTGCCCACAGGTAGAGGTAGAGAAAGATGGTGAAGAGAAGCCAGTCACTCTCTCATTCGCACATTCATTCTCCCAGTCATACCAGGAATCGATGCTGTTCTGCCTGCTCGGGTGCTGGGTAAGCTTACACAACGTGTTGAGCAGCCACCACAGTCCCAAGGAAAAAGTATCCAAGGACTTGTGGGCAATATCCGAAGGTAGAAGGACGTGAAGGTGGTCTGGTTGGCCCAGACACCTGCCTTCAGGACCTGCGCCACGGAGAAGTTCTTACGGAACGCTAAGGAGGGTCCGATACCTCTCGGTCGGAGCGTACGGATGTCGTCGCTACCATCAGCCTCGTACACTCTCCTGATCACCTCACGCAGCCAGAAAGAAAGCGTGTTCTTGGAAACTTCTTTCTTGGTAACCCCAGTGCTAACGAAGAGGCGTCGACACTCAGGCCTGAGGTGTCAGTTCTCTTCAGATAGCGCCGTAGCGCCCTCACAGGACAAAGCAGCATCTCATCCGCATCGTTATCGGTGAAGTCCAGAAAGGGAGGGGATCGTGAAAGACTCGAACCTGTCGTCAGGGATCGACGGATTCTGAGTCTTGGCTACGAAGTTCGGGACGAAATCGAGCGTCACAGATCCCCAGCCTCTGGTGTGTTTAACATCATAAGAAAGACCATGTAGTTCCCCTACTCTCTTCGCCGATGCCAGGGCCAGCAAGAAGAGGGTCTTGAGGGTCAGATCCCTGTCTGACGACTCTCGGAGTGGCTCGAAGGGTCTTCGAGTCAAACTCCTAAGGACGAGAGTCACATCCCACGCAGGGGGCCTGAGTTCCCTGGGTGGGCAAGACCTTTCAAAGCTCCTCATTAGCAAGAAATCTCGAACGAGTTCGAGATGTCCAGTCCCCTCCCCCCTCAGTTTTAGGACGAGCGCCAGTGCTGCTCTATATCCTTTAACTGTGGGTACTGAGAGGAGCTTCTCTCGGCGAAGAAACACGAGGAAATCCGCTACCTGCTGAAGAGTGGCTCTGAGAGGAGACAGACCCTGTCTACGACACCAACCACAGAAGACGGCCCACTTCCCCTGGTACACAGCTGCAGAGGACTGTCGGACGTGTCCAGCCATCTCTGTTGCTGCGCTACGAGAAAAGCCTCTCGTTCGCAAGAGATGGTGGATAACAGCCAGCCGTGAAGTTGAAGGGACTGGACTGCTTGGTGGTACCGTTCTACGTGTGGCTGGGCTAGAAGGTTGTGCCAATTGGGCAGCTCTCTCGGTGCGTCCGCAAGAAGAGCCAGCAGGTCCGGATACCAAACGGCTTGAGGCCGTTTGGGAGCCACCAGGATCATTCTGAGATTGGGAGTGAAACACCGCGCTCGACTGATCACTTTCCGAATCAGACAGAAGGGAGGAAAGGCGTAGGCGAAGAGGTTGTCCCAGGGGTGTTGGAGAGCGTCCTCTGCAGCTGCCCATGGGTCCGGCACGGCTGAAAAGAAAACCTGAAGTTTTCTGTTGTGCCGGGTGGCGAACAGGTCTACGACCGGTCGCCCCCACAGGTTGAAGAGCCTTTCCGCCACGTCTTGGTGTAGAGACCATTCGGTCCCTATCACCTGATCCCGACGGCTGAGCTTGTCTGCTACTACATTCCTCTTGCCTGGAATGTAGCGTGCTGACAGCTCTATCGAGTGAGCCGTGGCCCACTCGTGCACCTGCACCGTCAACTGATGGAGCGGAAGAGACACTAGCCCCCCCTGCTTGTTGACATATGCCACTACTGTGGTGTTGTCGCACATCAACACCACTGAGTGTCCCACCAAGCGGTCCTGAAACTCTCGGAGAGCGTTGAACGCCGCCTTGAGTTCCAGGACATTGATGTGAAGGTGCTTTTCGTGATGGTCCCACCACCTGCAGTCAGCAACTCCTCCAGGTGTGCGCCCCATCCCTCGGTCGATGCGTCTGAGAACAGAAGCATCTCCGGGGGGGAGTGCGTATGGGCACTCCTCTTAAGAGGTTCTTGTCGTCGAGCCACCAGGCTAGGTCCTGCCTCACCTTGTCCGTGATAGCCACGGGAAAGTAAGGAGGATCCTTGGCCTGAGACCAACTCTCCCTTAGCCTCCACTGGAGAGACCGCAGGTGAAGACGCACGTGAGGGACTAACTTCTCGAGTGACGACAGATGGCCAATCACGACTTGCCATTGCTGTGCTGCCCTGTTCCTGCCGAGACAGGAACCGGCCGGCTGCCTCCCTGAATTTGCTGATACGCAAGTCTGCGGGAAAGACCTGCCCTGCTACCGTGTCTATCAGCATACCCAGGTACTTCATCTTCTGCTTGGGTTCGAGATCGGACTTCTCGTAGTTTATCACGATCCCCAGATCGCGACAAAACTTGAGGAGTCGATCTCTGTCCTGTAGCAACTGCGAGCGGGAGCTCGCCAGACTAGCCAATCGTCGATATACCTCAGAAGACGTATCCCGTGCCGAATGGGCCCAAGCTGACACCAGAGAGAACACTCGCGTGAACACCTGTGGGGCGGTTGAGAGACCGAAACAAAGTGCCCTGAATTGGTACACCGTCCCGTCGAAGATGAAGCGGAGGTACTTTCTGGAGGACTGATGGATGGGTATTTGAAAATACGCGTCCTTCAAGTCCACTGAATGCATGAAATCGTTCCCCCTGATCGAGTCGAGCACCGAGCGTGCCGACTCCATCGTGAACCGCGTCGTGCTAACGAAGCGGTTCAGGGGAGAGAGGTCTATCACCGGACGCCAGCCCCCCGATGCCTTCTCCACTAGGAAGAGGCGGCTGTAAAAGCCCGGTGACTGGTCCTCCACGATTTCTACAGCTCGTTTCGCCAGCATGGTCTTGATCTCCTGTCGAAGAGCGTTGTCCTTTGCTGATCCCCGGACATAGGTCTGTAGATGGACCGGTTTGGAGATGAGGGGGGGCCGAGACTCGAAGGGTAGTAGATACCCCTCCCGAAGGACGTCTACTATCCAGTTTCTCGGCGCCGTAGCGCTGCCAGTCGCCCAAATGGCTCGCCATGGGCACCCCCCCACTTCGGCAGCAGGTGAGGGGGAACGCCGTCCCTAGCGTTTCCCTCCTCGTTTCGACTTCTTTCCACCACCTCCTCGGGGAAAGGAGGGCTGGGAGGAGGGCTGGTTACGGCCTCCTCTAGCAGAAGTTGAAACAGCAGGAGTCTTCACACGGGGCTTGGACGGTGCAACCGTCTTCGCCGCCGTGGAAGCGCTAGCCAAGCTCTTTGGTTTGGCCGCAGTCGCTCGAGATTGCCCAGTAACCTTCGAGACTGCCTGGTGAACTAAGCGGTCACTGTCGTCAGTGCGCCGCCTTTCCACCGCAGTGTCCACCATCTCTCCAGGAAAGAGAGCTGGGGAACTCCTAAGAGGTCCATTTCGAAGCCCGAGTGCCGCCTCACGCCGACCCCCTTGGTCACTCTGGTAAGGACTGCGTCCCTACGTCGAAGAACCAAGTTGGCCCACAGGTTAGCAGTCTGATGGGCGAGGTAAGAGATCGCTCTTCCTCCAGACTGGCACAGTCTCCTAAAAGAAGCGTCGTCTTCGAGAGCAGAACTCCCGGAGCCGGCCGCTACTTTGGATATTGTGAGGGACCACAAATCCAACCAGGAAACTGCCTGGAATGCCGCCATAGCGGTAGATTCCAGGGCAAGTGCCTCCTGCTGCGAGAACCATAGGTTCTCCGACAGGAGCTGCTGCAGGGACACACCTGGAGTCAGCCTCGCTAACTCCGGGTTAACCTGTTTCGGCAGTATCGGGTCTTCCGAAGGCACGTAGAATCGCCTCTGCCGCTGTAGAGGAGGAGGAAGCAGCTTAGAAGACCGTCCGGACTTTAGCGAGTCCTCCCGTCCTGAGACGAGATTCTCCACCTGATCCAGGACTGAGTCTGCAAGCTCTGATCGCGGTAACCCCACCATCATTTTGGGCTCCCTCTTGGGACCCCAAAATGATTCGAGCCGGGACGTGGCTCTGCCGGTGGTAGCGGCGATCCTTCCGCAAGGTCATTATGCAGACGCATCAGCTTAATGACCTCTGCAAAGTTCCTCTGTATTTCGGGAGTTACTGCGTCTTGTGGAGTAGGACCGTCCAGTCCCTCCAGCAAGAGCAGGTCCCGCGATACTCCTCCTTCAGGAGGAGGAACAGCGACAGACCCCTGACGGTCGCCTCCAACTACTCGCGCGTATGTTCTGGTCGGTCCTAAAACCGTGCCTGAGCCATACGGCGTCATAGCCGGGTCACGAGCGGCGCACCTCTCGTGATCGCTCCTCGGTACCTCGCTCCTCCCGGTATAGCCCGAGGAGGTTGAAGGTATGGGAGAGGCAGACCTGACGCTCCCCCCTCGCTCGCTGGCAGGACCAGCGTGAGTGGAGGGCTGCTGCTGATCGTCAACCCGCAGTGACGGTCGAGCAGCAGGCCTAGCCTTGCCGCTCGCCTGGGGCGATAGGCTCGGCTGAGAACGTCGAGACCGATCTCTAGCGTCAGGCGAGCTGCCGCTGGTCACCGTCTCCGCCCGGTCCCATCGGGAGCGGCGGACGGGTGACCTGCTAGGCTCTCTGTCGCGTCGAGACCGGCCAGCGTCCTCTCGGCGCGTCGAGCCGCTGGTACCAGCCGTGGCTGGTACCGGCGGCCGCGGGGACTCCTTCCTCGCCTCAACCCGTGGCTGGTCAGCGACCGTCACGTCAGCCCGAGCAGCCAGTTGATCGCTGCGAGAGCGTCCACTGGCCTGGCGAGAGTCGTGTGCACGACTCTCGCCAGTCTTCTGCTCCGTGCCGCGTCTGACGGCTAGAGCAGGGGGAAGCGCCGCTGTCTTGACGGCGAGCGAGCTCGGGCGTCAAAACTTTGGCTGGACGGTCTCCCTTGGAAGAGTGTCCACTCGGTGCTTCTCGCGAACGAGAAGCGGCCGAGACGGAACCTGGTTTAGCGGCAGAACCGCTAGCACCAGGTGAGGACGCACCAGCCGAGGCTGGTGCACCTCTGGTCCCCGTCGACTTCTTCTTTGCAGAAGAAGCGACGGGCCCCGCCCGTTCCCGAAGGAACAGGAGGACCAGCAGAAGAGCTCCCCGACTCGCCTGAGCGAGCCGGGCCCTTAGAAGATCCCGAAGGAGTCTTCTTAGGGGGGGAGGAGGCAGCCTTCTTCTTCTTCGGCTGTTTAGCCTTAGAAGTCGAAGGGGAAGGAGAGGCAGCAGACGACGAAGAAGACGACGAAGACGACGACGACACCTTCTTCCTCTTCCTCTTCTTCTTCGCCAGGCTCCGCAGGACAGACGTCAGGTCTTCCATCCAGGAGGGAGCCGGGGCAGTTGCCGAAGCAACAGGGCCCGACTGCACCTGTCCGGAAAGACCTGAGACTGTGACAGCACCACCAACAGCAGGAACAACAGGAACAGGTCCGGGAACAGCAGGAACGGCAGGAACATCTGAAAGGGAATGAGCAGCAGGAACCTGATCTGAAAGGGAATGAGCAGCAGGGACAGCAACAGGTACGGCAGGCACGGCAGGTACCACAGGAGAGCCAGGCGTCCTGTCGGCAGCTACCGTCATCCTCGGCACTGGCGGCAGGTCCAGGGGGTACTCTTGGGGCAGCGGAAGTCCGGGGTCGGCAATACAAAGAACCCAGGTGGCGGTGGCACCGTCCTCTTTGGCACGGCAGGAATTGGTTTTTGAATTGCAGCCGTGGGTGTTACCGACATCACATGTGGTGTGTACAACCCAAGTGGGGGCGGTGGCATCTCATATGCTGGTGTAGAAATTGTAGTGGTAGTAGTGGTTACCGTACCATGAGTGACCACTGCCGACCCCGCCAACCGCTGAATCAACCCCTGTATGCTAGGCACTCCCTGCAGTCCCAGCGACTCCCACACCTGTCCCAGGTCGTCCTTCGCTGATGGCACACCTGCGGAAGCAACAGTCGGGTTAGTTAGAGGGGTTTCCTCGCGCTTGGGGGGAGAAGAACCCCACCCAGAGCGGACGGAAGACCCCGAGTACAACTGGACGTCCGGGTAGCGGGCGCCCTCCTCCACACTCGACGGATCGAGAGAGGAGAAGGACTCCGCTACCCCCCCCGCAGGGGAAGGCGCGAAACGTGGGGGCTGGCCGGGGGGCAGGAAAGATGACGAAGTATCCGTTACCAAAGGAGTCACTGGACTTTCCGATGACTTCTTGGGCGGCCTAAGTCTCTTCCTGCCCTCGTACAGAACCCACTGCGCCTCGGACCAATGCATACAAGTTACACATGGCTCGTTGCAGGAGCACTCTCGCCCCCGACAACAAGTACAAACCTCGTGTGGATCAACATCCACAAATGATCTGAATCCGCCACATCTACGCCCCTCCAGCCCGGGACACACTCTACGGGCGACTGGGGGGCGCGGCGAAATCTCCATTTCTTCATCACTCATCATTAATGAACAAAAGAAATGCAAAGTACTTACAATTACTCTCAATCACACTAGGAAAAGAGGGCATATACTCAAAACTCAAAGCAAACGACAAAGCGGGCAGAGCGATGACGAGCACGTCCTATCCACACACGGCCGAAAGCAAAAGTGATTTGTTTACCTCCCAGTCGCGCGGCACGCGACGATCGGACAAGCAGTTACTACCGTTCTCCCCTTGTTCGAAGCTTACGACCGTTCCAGCTGCCGCTAGCTACTTCCTATTGTTAAAGGACCGATGGTTTGTATTACGTATCGGAACAAATACACTTTACATGTTTACAGCATGCAATGATTACTCTATTTCGATGTGAATACATTAATTTTACAGTATGGTACTCTAAGCAGTACAGTAACTATTTTTTTTATCATAAATGTATATTCATTCACAAAAAAAAAAAAAATACGTATGACAACCATGACGTCACCAAACCTAGTCTCGTTGGTACATACTATTTTTACACAATGTGAGTGGATACACCGTTCTACAAACTACCGATGTATTTTTACGTAAGTATCCTCTAAATTCTGTCATAAATCACTTTACTTACTTTTTTTGTGGAGCCCAAATACTACGTATATCCCCGGGAAATTAACGAAATCTCGAATTTTATCATAGAGCAAGATTCACTAATTACTGTGTTTTCTTCTTCTTTTCATGACTAAATGCATTTTTAGGATACACTCATTTACAAATTTTCAAATACTATGAGTGTAAATAGCAAAATCTCTCTCTCTCTCTCTCTCTCTCTCTCTCTCTCATCACTTACAGAAAAAACTATATTACTGATCTATTATTCTGTGATTTACGAAACTGCTTCAATACAACTTTTATAGTTGACTCAATGATTTTCACATTATAACAGTATACAAAAGAATATCTTATCACTATCCAAGTTTCATTTCTTATCACCATAAAAATATTTAAAATACAAATTTCATTGTGTTATTCTTCAGCTAAGCTAGTAACAGTATTCTCGTCCCAAGCTGCTCTCTCAAGCTATTCAACAGTTACTCTCATCCCAAGCTGCTCTCTCTCTCTCTCTCATCACTTACAGAATAAAACTATATTACTGATCTTTTATCTCTCTCTCAATGAAATATGAATTACTGTATCATAATACCATAAACTATTATGTACAAAGTTAAAAATAATAATAATTCCATTAATAAATTAGTTTCTTTTAGCAACTAAATTGTTTTCCAAAATAATTCTTTCGGTAATAAACGTGCATCACCTGATTCTAAACGTAAACAAAAGACAAAAATAGATTTTTATTGCTGTATTTTGCTGTTTATACATTAATATTATAGTTTGGTGCTGTAATCATTACAGTAAATCATGTAGTTTTTTATCATAAATATGTTCATTCACGAAATAGATATACAATGTACTTTTAGTTTGGTGCAGCAGCCAAATCATGAAAATAGAAAGGAATTGTTAGGTAATTATACTTTTGTTTGCTGATCTGATGAAGGGGAAATTGAAGATAAGAAAGAATAACTTTGAAACTGTCTTGAATTTAGTTTAAGGTGATAGTTGAAGACATATTTGGTGCTTGAACTAAAGTAGGCAGTTATAAACATTGAAATAGTGGTCTTGGGTGGGTTAATTATTAAAGTAGGCAGTTTAAAGCAATTTTTAGGAGGGGTACCAGGATAACACAGGTATTTACTTATCACGGGGGGTTCTGGGCCCTATCCCCGCGATTAACGAGTCCCTACTGTATTCCTTCCATGATGTGATTTTTTCCGCTATTACCGTTTTTCTAAATTTGGCTGTATATTTGTTATATAGTGGTTTAATGTGGTTAATTGTTATGTTTGTTTTAACTATTTTGTTTAATATGTTTATATTATAGGGCATTTTGTTGAGTGATTTAAGGCGAGTTTTGAATCTGTTTAGATTGCGACCCAATTTATGTTTTATTTTACTTAAGGTTGTTAAGGTTGGGTCGGGGGATTTTGTAGAATGTGATATGGTTTTTGGAATACTTTTATCTGCAGCATTTATTATGAAGTTTGAGAAGGATTCACATGTAGTATTGTGATCTTCGTTATCATTATGTGGGAATGGTGGTATGTTTCATATGTATAGGAAATATTTATGCGAGTTAGCTTTTTGAATATTATATCTTGTAAGTGGCAATATTTTGATATTACTTAAGTAGTTCAGAATGACTGAGAAATGGTCACTTGTGTATGAATCGTCTAGGACGTTCCATTCGAATTTCTCAGCTACATCATTTGAACATAATGAAATGTCAATTGAAGAAAAGGTTAGGTGTGTATTTGAAAAATATGTTGGAACTTCACTTTCATTGAGACAACACAGGTTGTGTTTCATTATAGTTTTTTCTATGTTGATTCCGGATGTGTCAGTGGGGTTATTAGTATCCCATAATGGATTATGTGCATTAAAATCTCATACTATAAGTACGGGTTCCTGTATACTTTTGCTAATATGTTCAGAAAAATCACTCAAATTTGCATCGAAATTTGCTTGGTTATATAAATTACAAATAGTGATTTTACTTTTGTCAGGCATATACAGTTTAATTGATGTTATGGCATAGATGGTATGTCGAAAGGTTCATATGTAATGCTATTATGAACGTATATGGCTGTGCCTAATTTTCCACTGTCAGTTGGTGAATAACAGGCAATTTTATAGTGTTGGATATTTGTAGGGTTACTTCCTATATGTTGTAGACATATGCATATTGGGTTATGGTCTCGTAGGATTCTTTGTAATTCACCCAGATGTAGTCGGGTTAAGAGACCATTTATATTCCATTGAATGATTTTATATTCCATTATTGGGAGGAATTGGTTTTAAATTCTGTAAATTGATAGCTGATTTTACTTTGCCCCATAGTTTATATGCATTTAAATTTATTTGTGGTTTTTTAATCGTTGTACAGGCGGTCCCCGGGTTACGACGGTTCCGGCTTACGACGTTCCGAGGTTACGACGCTTTTTCTTAAATATTCAATGGAAAAATCCGTCCTGGGTTACGACGCTTGTTCCGAGGTTACGACGCTGACGCTTCCGACGCTCCGAGTTAACGACGCTTTTAAAAAACTCATACTATGATAAAAATCCTTTATAGTTTAGCACAGTATATTAATAAAAATAAGTTTCTGGTTAGATTACAACAAAAATTTGAGGTTATGATGATTTTCGACACTTTTCATGACGTATTTTTCTATGTTTTTTAGTGACGCCTCATATGCGGAACTAGTTTCCGAGCGAAGTTTACATATAACAGTCCAAAAGCACAAATAATGAAAAAAATCATTGCTTGTTTCCAGTAATAATAACAAAACGAAGTTTCTGGTTAGATTACAACGAGAGAGAGAGAGAGAGAGAGAGTTAAGGACAGAGAAGTGTTCGTTTCGTTAAACGGCCTCTGACTCATGCCAGTAAATGTTTTGTTGATACTAATAATATAAGCCTATTTAAAGATACGTTTACCTTAATTAGTCTATATGATACGTAAATAGTAATCAACTGTTCTTGTAGCCCTCAAGATTTGGCAAAATTGAAGTATCCAAAGAGAGACATTATCCAGTACACTGGAACCTTGACATGCGAATTTAATTTGTTCCGTTACCATCGTCGTATATCAAAACAGTTGTATCTCAAAGCATTTTTTCCCATTTAAAATAATGTAATATGTATTAATCCGTTCTAGCGGTATGAAACCACACCTAAACACAGCTAAATTACATATAATGTGCACAATTTATACACAAATAAACGAGTAATAACACACATAATGATAAAATAACATAGCAATGTGATAAATGATAATAAATGTTAATAAAATCAATTAAAAAAAGAAAGGAATTTTACTTACCACAATGAAAGATGACGTGAGGCGTAGGGAAGGGTGGCAGGGAACGATTTGTTCTCTTTTTATTTACGTATGTACACTAATAACTACGTAATAAACACAAATGAAATAACATTGCTAAACTAATTTTTATTTTTTTATTTTAATCAGTTTGTAGTATAGAAATAATGTTGATGCCTTTGGAAGGTTTTATGCTTTGCTATAATTTCATGTTTTGCTTCCATCGAAATCATTTTCTTGGGTTTTTTCTTATCACCTGCTTTGTCTTTAGCTTTGAGACCCATGGTTAATAATAAAATAGACAAAATAACACGAAAAAATAGGCGCAAATACAACAAACTAAACAACGCCGTGTTAACATGCAGCACCAACAAACAAACAGACTGAACGCCATTTATCGGTCGCCTATACAACTAACACTCATCGAAAAATCATATCTCAAATATTTCGTTGTATATCAAAGTTTATATTTTCGCAAATTTTCTGTTGTATCTCAAAACATTCGTATATTAGGGCAATCGTATGTCAAAGTTCTAG
Source organism: Macrobrachium nipponense (assembly GCF_015104395.2). NCBI lineage: Eukaryota > Metazoa > Arthropoda > Malacostraca > Decapoda > Palaemonidae > Macrobrachium > Macrobrachium nipponense. The sequence continues at coordinate 4,983,464 of NC_087219.1, read as the reverse complement.
TGTAATTTGATCAGAGAGAGAGAGAGAGAGAGAGAGAGAGAGAGAGAGAGAGAGAGAGAGAGAGAGAGAGAGACGCCTTGGCAACAATGGTCACCGTCTCGGGGATTGACGTAACATTTATTTTCTGAACAGATAGGACAGAAAAGTGTTCGTTTCATTAAACGGCCTCTGACTCATAGCAGGAAATGTTTTGTTGATACTAATATATAAGCCTATTTAAAGATACGTTTACTTTAATTAGTCTATATGATACGTAAATAGTAATCAGCTGTTCTTGTAGCCCTCAAGATTTGGCAAAATCACTCCAGGTTGTACATAAAACTTCAAGAATGTAGTGTCACCAGAGGATTACAATAGTTTTTACCTTCAAGAACCAGCATTCTTTTATGAAATAACTCCAGGTTGTACATAAAACTACAGGAAACCAACATGTAGTGTAACCAAAGGATTACAAGTAAGGTTTTTATAACTTTTTTTATTAGTTTAAGACATATTTTCCCAAGCGTCGTTCCAGCTTACGACGATTTTCGGCTTTCGACGGGTCTCAAGAACGGAACCCCGTCGTACCGGGGACTGCCTGTATTTGTAATGTTGGTTATTAGATTCTCCAGCTGTTTGTTTTTCATAATTGTATATTAATGTCAAGTTTTTATTTTATAATTTCCTTTTTGTATTTTAAGGACTCAGAACATAATTCGTTCTCATGTTGGTGTGTTGAAGGGCACCTCCTTAATTTAGTAAAATTGTATACAATTTCGTACTGTGTCCTCTGTCTTGGTAGTTAATTGGTCATATGTACTTACAAAGCATTCATTACAACCACAAGATGAGGCATGTTTGGTTCAGAAGTATTTGGTCTAGCTTTAGAAATTTCTGGTTTTGTAATTCTATTGGTCCTTTTCTGTAGTGATAAGGACTGTTGGTTTGAGGGGTTATTTGCTTTGTTGTTGTTAATGGAATATTTGGGTCTTGTGGATGGTTGGGGGGTGATAGTTATATTTTGGTTTGGTTTAATGGTATGATTTTCATTAGTATTATTTGATGGGAATTGTAAAGAGTGATCTTTACTGTCCAGATGTTGGCTGTTTGATTGAGATTGAGGGCAATTGTGTATTTCCACTTGTGATGAGGTTAGTTTAATATCTTTTTTAAAATGTTCTCCTGGTGTAGTTGGAGTTTCTTTGGATTGATTGTAATTTTCAATATTTACTTTTTTTTCTTTAGGTGGGGTTCGTTCCAGTATTCTTTTCTTTTTGCCAGTTCGATTATTATCATTATTTAACTCCTCTTCCCTTGGAAGTTCTTTTCCATGGATAACTGGATCATCTATGTTAGTGGTGGTATTGGTTGTTGTAATATCACTTTTATTTTGGGCTTCAGTATTATTGATATGAAATTTAGTTTCCATATTTATATTATCTTGTTTGTTATTGTGCTGCTTGATGTCTTGATTTTTAGTCACATTTGAAAAGGTGGGGGTTTTGGATGGATTATTAACTCCTCTTACTTTTAGCTGACTGACATTCCTGTCCTATTTATTAACAACTGAAGTTCTGTGTTATATTGGTAAAAAGAGCACTCCTTAGATTTTGCGTGATGGGCTAGTCTACAATTAATACATTTTGGTTGATTACAGTTCCAATTAGTGGTATGGTCATCTGATGCGCAGACTGCACATACTGCCTTATTACGGCATTTTTTGTACGAGTGTCTATACCTTGAGCACTCTGTACATTGTAGTGGTTTTGGAACATAAGGACGAACTTCTCTATTTTGTCCAAGAATTTTTATTTTAAATGGTAGGTCTTGGCCTGTAAATGTTATTTTGGCAATGTTGATATTTCTAAATCGTGGATATTGTTATATCTCAATTTTAAGGAGTCTAGCAGTAGTTGTTTTGAAGGAAGCTCCTGCTTCGTGGCTTGTAATTGTTACTTTTATGTTATTTATCTCTGTTATACTTAAAAAGGCAGTGGACTGCTTTTTATTGGTTACTTGGATAAGCCATTCATTGTCCTTGATGTGTCTGCATTCCATGTCTTGCGTTGGATATATGTTAAGTAATTTGTTTTCTAGTATCGCTGCTGAGATTTTGTTGTCAGCTTTGAGAATTAGAAATCTTGACCAGTTATCTGGTCCAAAGAGGTCATCAAAATGTACCAATGTGGGATCAAGTCGGTAATTTTTGTTTCTTTTTGGTCCTTGTTTTATGTATGTTGCTTGTCTATTATGATTTTTATATTTTTCTGTATTGTTGGGAGGATTATTTGTCTCTAATTAAAGATTATTGTTCATCATATATGGTTCCATTGTTACGATATTGGAGTTTACCAATTTATTTTTGTTTGTTTCTTTTTTATTTATGCACTCTATTTGGTTTTCTGGCTCTGCTGCTTTACTTGGAACAGGGTGTTCCTTTGTATCATTTATAGCACTTTCACTACTTGTGGCAGTACCATGGAAATTCGGGAGTGATGTGCCAATAGTCATCAACTGTGCCGGAGTTTTTCCATCATGGGGCCCAGGGGTACTCAAATCATTCATTTCATTAATCATAAATTTGAGATGAGATTACAAAAAAAAAAATCTTGAAAAGATATCATTGGCCCTTTGCAAAGTTAAATCTTCCGCCAAAGGCACAAGTGAGAAAGGACTCCCAAATGTCCACATCCCTACCCTACCCAAAAAGGGGATGGCATAACATGATTAGTATGGCCCAAGTGTAAGCAGAACCCGCTTGCTAGGACTAAGAGTATAACAATAAAACAATTATCCCCATCCTAATCACATTATGGGCAAACTGGATAGAATGCTGAGAGTTCTATTCCTAGAACCAGGCCCCCCTGGAATCCGTGGTCCAGCTCCACAGAATAGTTCCGCCTGAAAAACAGGTCCAAACATTGTCGGGTAGATGATGGATCTACCACAGTTCTCACTATTTAGCTTCGGATTTAACTCCACGTTAAGCCATGATATGTTTTCTCATCTATTTGCTTTCAAAAATTTTGGCAAAAATTGAAAAGTCCACAGAAGTTAACTTGAAAATATATAATGTCATATGAGACTCTTGGGTTCGAGAGCCCCCTCACCACGTCAAGGTGGTCCCATAATGAGGGGGCACTGTGAATAAAGAACTTGAAAATCTTTATTAAATTACAGTAAACGTACTTATCAGAAGTGGTAACTTACGTCTCTTCATCATGCTCCTTTATTTTATCATGGAGTGCCATCATTTCAGTGAGCTCTTCGTCTTGTGTTGAACATACTTCCTTAAGCTGTGATATCACCTGGACAAATCAAGAGATCACTTTAAAACTTTCATAGCTGAAACGATGCCTAACAAGTCAGACAAAAATTAAAATAAATGGATGCCATAGACATATACAACAGTGATTTTATCTAAAACCTCTCACCTAATCCTCTCACCACAAAATAAAAATAAATACTGCAAATAATCCACAGCTACTTACAGACTCTGAGTGCTGAAGCTTTTTATTCAAATCTGCTAATTCCTTTTTATATCCTTCAATCTCTTTCTTAATGTCATCTTTACTTGCTTCTGTCATCTTGATCTGACTTTCCAGGCCTCTTTTTTCCAACTGAAAAGAGAAAATGTGGCATAACCCGTTACTTTAAGAGATCTTCAAACCAGTACAATACATTCCTAAGTAGTTGTATTTACTTGATGAGCTAAGAATGCTACAAGCATCCTTCTGACATTTATTCTTTTTTCTACTTACAAATCATGAGGGAAAATTTTGAAACACAAGGGAGAAATAAAAAAACATAAGGAAATTGAAAGAAATAAAGTAAATGGTTCATGTAAAACTTAAGAGTAATGCAAAATGACAATTTGTCGAAAATTGCATTTTTCCTAACTATACAAACCTGAGGTCCTTTAACAATAGGAAGGTAACTAGCGGCAGCTGGGACGGTCGTAAGCTTCGAACAAGGGGAGAACGGTAGTTAACTGCTTGTCCGGTCGTGCGCGCGGCGGTGAAGAATCACTTTTGCTTTAGGCCCATGCAAAAAGTTGCAGAGTGAGGGGTGGTATGAGGTGGGACTATATGTAAAGGACCTCAGGTTTGTATAGTTAGGAAAAATGCAATTTTCGACAAATTGTCATTTGTTCCGATACGTAATACAAACCCTCGGTCCTTTAACAATAGGAAGACTCACTTCTTGGTGGGTGGAATCTGAGTCTTTTTGGTGAACAGACTGGTGTTCGTCCAACCTTGGAATGCCTCCCTGGTCGTAAGAGCAAGGGAGGGATCCAAACCTCTGTCCGATTGATCGGGGTGTGCACCGCAGGATCAATGGTCAGACCTCTGAGCCAAGTACTAAGAGAGAGGCAAGCGTATCTCTTCGTACCAGCATTGCAAGAACTTGTTCCTGTACAGGAGCCAACATAAAGTTATGGGTTTGTCTCAAGTAGGCATCCACTCCTTCCCCCTTGTTGGAGGGAGTGGAGGATATTTGCTTCTATCCCTAACTAAAGGGATAGATTGGGGCTCGGTTGAGTAGCTTACCTGCATCGAATTCCTTTCCAGCATGGTGACGACCGTGACCCTCTGCCCACAGGTAGAGAGAGAGAAAGATGGAGAAGAGAAGCCAGTCGCACTCTCATTCAACCATTCATTCCTACAGTCACACCAGGAATCGATGCTGTTCTGCCTGCTCGGGTGCTGGGTAAGCTTACACAACGTGTTGAGCAGCCACCACAGGTCCCAAGGAAAAAGTATCCAAGGACTTGTGGGCAATATCCCGTGGTAGAAGGACGTGAAGGTAGTCTGGTTGGCCCAGACACCTGCCTTCAGGACCTGCGCCACGGAGAAGTTCTTGCGGAACGCCAAAGAGGGTCCAATACCTCTGACTTCGTGGGCTCTCGGTCGGAGCGTACGGATGTCGTCACTACCATCAGCCTCGTACGCTCTCCTGATCACCTCACGCAGCCAGAAAGAAAGCGTGTTCTTGGAATACTTCTTTCTTGGTAACCCCAGTGCTAACGAAGAGGCGTCGACACTCAGGCCTGAGGTGTCGAGTTTTCTTCAGATAGCGCCGTAGCGCCCTCACAGGACAAAGCAGCATCTCATCCGTATCGTTGTCGGTGAAATCCATTAGGGAGGGGATTGTGAAAGACTCGAACCTGTCGTCAGGGATCGACGGATTCTGAGTCTTAGCTACGAAATTCGGGACGAAATCGAGCGTCACAGATCCCCAGCCCCTGGAATGTTTAACATTGAAGGACAGACCATGAAGTTCCCCTACTCTCTTCGCCGATGCCAGGGCCAGCAAGAAGAGGGTCTTGAGGGTCAGATCCCTGTCTGACGACTCTTGGAGTGGCTCGAATGGTCTTCGAGTCAAACTCCTAAGGACGAGAGTCACATCCCACTCAGGTGGCCTGAGCTCCCTGGGTGGGCAAGACCTTTCGAAGCTCCTCATTAGCAAGGAGATCTCGAACGCAGTTCGAGATGTCCAGTCCCCTCAGTTTTAGGACGAGTGCCAGTGCAGCTCTATATCCTTTAACTGTGGGTACTGAGAGGAGCTTCTCTCGGCGAAGAAATACGAGGAAATCCGCTACCTGCTGAAGAGTGGCTCTGAGAGGAGATAGACCCCGTCTACGACACCAACCACAGAAGACGGCCCACTTCCCCTGGTACACAGCTGCAGAGGACTGTCTGACGTGTCCAGCCATCTCTGTTGCTGCGCTGCGAGAAAAGCCTCTCGTTCGCAAGAGATGGTGGATAACAGCCAGCCCCGTGAAGTTGTAGGGACTGGACTGCTCGGTGGTACCGCTCTACGTGTGGCTGGGCTAGAAGGTTGTGCCAGTGGGGCATCTCTCTCGGTTCTTCTGCAAGAAGAGCCAGCAGGTCCGGATACCAAACGGCTTGAGGTCGTTTGGGAGCCACCAGGATCATCCTGAGATTGGGAGTGACCAGCGCTCGGCTGATCACTTTCCGAATCAGACAAAAGGGAGGAAAGGCGTAGACGAAGAGGTTGTCCCAGTGGTGTTGAAGAGCGTCCTCTGCAGCTGCCCATGGGTCCGGCACGGCTGAGCAAAAAACTTGAAGTTTTTTGTTGTGCCGGGTGGCGAACAGGTCTATGACTGGACGCCCCCACAGGTTGAAGAGCCTTTCCGCCACTTCTGGGTGTAGGGACCACTCGGTCCCTATTACCTGATCCCGACGGCTGAGCTTGTCCGCTACTACATTCCTCTTGCCTGGAATGTAGCGTGCTGACAGCTCTATCGAGTGAGCCGTGGCCCACTCGTGCACCTGCACCGTCAACTGGTGTAGCGGGAGAGACACTAGGCCCCCCTGCTTGTTGACGTATGCCACTACCGTGGTGTTGTCGCACATCAACACCACTGAGTGTCCCATCAAGCGGTCTTGGAACTCTTGGAGAGCGTAAAACGCCGCCTTGAGTTCCAGGACATTGATGTGAAGGTGCTTGTCGTGATGGTCCCACACACCTGCAGCCAGCAACTCCTCCAGGTGTGCGCCCCATCCCTCGGTCGATGCGTCTGAGAACAGCAGCATCTCCGGGGGGGGAGTGCGTAGGGGCACTCCTCTTAAGAGGTTCCTGTCGTCGAGCCACCAGGCTAGGTCCTGCCTCACCCCTTCTCCGTGATGGACACGGGGAAGTAAGGTGGATCCTTTACCTGTGACCAACTCTCCCTTAGTCTCCACTGGAGAGACCGCAGGTGAAGACGTCCGTGAGGAACTAACTTCTCGAGTGACGACAGGTGGCCGATCACGACTTGCCATTGCTGAGCTGCCTGTTCCTGCCGAGACAGGAAACCGGCCAGCTGCCTCCCTGAATTTGCTGATCCTCAAGTCTGCGGGGCGGACTTGAGCTGCTACCGTATCGATCAGCATACCCAGGTACTTCATCTTCTGCTTGGGTTCGAGATCGGACTTCTCGTAGTTTATCACGATCCCCAGATCGCGACAAAACTTTAGAAGTCGATCCCTGTCCTGCAGCAACTGCGAGCGGGAGCTCGCCAGGACCAGCCAATCGTCGAGATACCTCAGAAGACGTATCCCGTGCGAATGGGCCCAAGCAGACACCAGCGTGAACACTCTCGTGAACACCTGTGGGGCGGTTGAGAGACCGAAGCAAAGTGCCCTGAATTGGTACACCGTCCCGTCGAAGATGAAGCGGAGGTACTTTCTGGAGGACTGATGGATGGGTATTTGGAAATACGCATCCTTCAGGTCCACTGAAAGCATGAAGTCGTTCTCCCTGATGGAGTCCAGCACGGAACGTGCCGTCTCCATCTTGAACCGAGTCTGGCGAACAAATCGGTTCAGGGGAGAGAGATCTATCACCGGGCGCCAGCCCCCCGATGCCTTTTCCACTAAGAAAAGGCGGCTGTAAAAGCCCGGTGACCGATCCACTACGACTTCTACAGCTCGTTTGGTCAGCATGGTCTTGATCTCCTGCCGAAGAGCGTCGTCCTTTGAGGATCCCAGAACATATGTCTGCAGATGGACCGGGTTGGAGGTGAGGGGTGGCCGAGATTCGAAGGGTAGTAGATATCCCTCCCGAAGGACGTCTACTATCCAGGTCTCGGCACCGTAGCGCTGCCAAGTTGCCCAATGGCTCGCCAGGCACCCCCCCACTTCCGGCAGCTGGTGAGGGGGAACGCCGTCCCTAGCGTTTCCCACCTCGCTTCGACTTCTTCCCAGCACCTCCTCGGGGAAAGGAGGGCTGGGAGGAGGGCTGGTTACGGCCTCCTTTTACTAGAAGTTGAAGCAGGAAGAGTCTTTCCTCGGGGCTTCGATGGAGCAGCCGTCTTAGCAGCCGAGGAAGCGCTAGCTAAACTCTTAGGCTTAGCCGCAGATGTACGAGGTTGCCCAGAAACCTTCGTAACTGCCTGGTGAACCAGACCGGTCACTGTCATCAGTGCGCCGTCTTTCCACCGCAGCGTCCACCATCTCTCCGGGAAAGAGAGCGGAGGAACTCTTCATTGGTCCGTTACGTAGTCCATTTACCGCTTTCACGCCCGGCCCCCTTGGCTACTCGTGTAAGGACAGCGTCCCTACGACGGAGAACCAAGTTGGCCCACAGGTTTGCCGTCTGATGGGCGAGGTAGGAGATGGCCCTACCTCCAGACTGGCACAGTCTCCTGAAGTCGGGGTCGTCTTCGAGGGCAGCGCCCCCGGCGTCGGCCGCGACCTTGGATACTGTGAGGGACCACAGATCCAACCAAGAGACTGCCTGGAAAGCTGCCATAGCGGTAGCTTCCAGGCCCAGTGCCTCCTGCTGCGAGAACCATAGGTTCTCCGACAGGAGCTGCTGCAGGGACACACCTGGAGTTAGCCTAGCTAGCTCCGGGTTAACCTGTTTGGGCGGTATTGGATCTACTGATGGCACGTAGAACTTCCGCTGTCGCTGCAGAGGAGGAGGAAGTAGCTTGGAAGACCGTCCTGACTTAAGTGAGTCCTCTCGTCCTGAGACGAAATTCTCCACCTGGTCAAGGACTGAGTCTGCAAGCTCCGATCGCGGCAGTCCCACCGTCAATTTGGGTTCCCTCTTCGGGCCCCAAAATGACTCGAGCCGGGACGTGGGCTCAGATGGTGGTAGCGGCGATCCTTCCCCCAGGTCGTTGTGCTGACGAATCAGCGCAATAACCTGGGCAATAAAGTTCCTCTGGATCTCAGGAGTCACAGCGTCCTGAGGAGTAGGACCGTCCAGTCCCCTCCAACAGGAGCAGCTCTCGAGACCCTCCTCCTTCAGAAGGAGGAACAGCAACAGACCCCTGACGTCGCCTCCAACCACTTGCGCGTTACGACCTGGCTGGTCCTAAAACCATGCCTGGTTCGTGCGGCGTCGTGGCGGGATCGTGAGCGGCGCACCTCTCACGATCACTCCTAGGTACCTCGCTCTTCCCGGTGTAGCCCGAGGAAGTTGAAGGTATAGGAGAGACAGACCTGACGCTCCCCCCCCCGTTCACTGGCAGGACCAGCGTACGTGGGGGGCTGTAGCCGATCACCAACCCGCGGTGGGGATCGTACTGCAGGCCTGGTCGTGCCGCTCACCTGTGGCGAGCGGCTCGACTGAGCACGTCGACCCCGATCTCGTGCGTCAGACGAGCTGCTGCTGGCCACCGTCTCCGTCCGGTCCCTGTGGGAGCGGCGGTCAGGTGATCTGCAGAGCTCGCTTTCGCGGTGAGACCGGTGAGCGTCCTCACGGCACGTCAAACCGCTGGTACCAGCCGAAGCTGGTGCCGTTGGTCGAGGGGACCTCTTCTCAGCCTCAACCCGTGGCCGGTCAGCGACCGTCACGTCAACCCGAGGTACCGGCTGGTCGCTACGAGAGCGGCCGCTGGCCTGGCGAGCGTCACTTGCGCGACTCTCGACAGTCTTCTGCTCCGTGCCTCTGTCGTGACGGTGAGCAAGCTCAGGCGTCTTGACGTTGGCTGCACGGTCGCCCGAAGGAGACCGTACACTCGGACCTTCTCGCGAACGAGAAGTCGAGCCGGTACCTGACTTAGCAGCAGTGCTACTAAGACCAGGCGCGGATGTACCAGCAGTAGCCAGCACATCCTTGGTCCCCGTCTTCTTCTTCTTCTCAGAAGAGGAGACGGGCCCCGTTCCCGAGGGAACAGGAGGACCAGCAGAAGCACCCCCCGTCACGCCAGAGCGAGACGGGCCCTTCGAAGGTCCCGTAGGAGCCTTCTTAGGGGGGGAGGAGGCAGCCTTCTTCTTCTTCGGCTTGGAAGCCTTAGAAGTCGAAGGGGAAGAGGCGGCAACAGACGACGAAGAAGACGATGAAGACGACGACGACATCTTCCTCTTCTTCTTCCTCTTCTTCGTCAGCTCTCTCAGGACGGACGTCAGGTCTTCCATCCACGGAAAAGTCGGGCCAATTGCCGAAGCAACACGCCCCGACTGATCCTGTCCGGAAAGACCTGAGACCGGTGCAGCACCTCCATGACGAGACGCGACGTGGGCAGGGGCAGGCACGGTAGGAGCGGCAGGAACATCAGCAGCAGGACCAGCACCATCAGGACCAGCACCAGCAGGACCAGCAGCAGCAGGACCAGCACCAATAGGACCAGCAGCGACCAGCAGGAACCACCACCACCAGCAGACTCACCACCAGCAGACAAACATCAACATTAGAGTCCCGCATCGCACGCTTCGTAGGAGCGGCGCGAGGGGCTGGGCCAGCAACACTCGCTGCAGGTACGGCAGGTACGGCAGCATAGTCCGGCGTCACAGACCTCTCCATCTCAGCCAAACTCATCATTGGGACGGGCGGTAGATCCAGGGGCGAACTTTTGGGGCAGCGAAAGTCGGGCGTCGGCAGCACATAAAACCCAGGTGGCGGCGGCACGCCCCTCTTAGGTACGGCAGCGATCGGCATTTGAATTGACGCCGTTGGAGTCACTGACGCAATGTGTTGCGTATACACCACATGAGGAGGGGCGGCGTACGCTGGTGTTGACACAGTATTGGTCGTTGTTGTAACCACACCATGAGTTACCACTGCCGACCCCGCTAGCCGTTGAATCAAGCCCTGGATACTGGGGGCGCCCTGCAGTCCCAACGACGCCCACACCTGTCCAAGGTCGTCACTCACAGAAGGCACACCTGAGGGAGGAACAGTCGGGTCAGTTAGAGGGGCACCCTCACGCCTGGGGGAGGACGAACCCCACCCAGAGCGGACGGAAGACCCCGAATACAATTGCACATCCGGGTATCGGGCACCCTCCTCCACACTCGACGGATCGAGTGAGGAGAAGGACTCCGAAACCCCCCCCGCAGGGGAAGGCGCAAATCGTGGGGGCTGAGCTGGAGGCAGGAAGGATGACGAGGTATCCGTAACCAAAGGAGTCGCTGGAGAGCTTTCCGACGACTCCTTGGTCAACCTACGCCTCTTCCTACCCTCGTACAGCACCCACTGCGCCTCGGACCAATTTACACAGACATTACATGGTTCGGTTCGGGAGCATTCTCGCCCCCGACACCGAAAACATAACTCATGAGGATCAATATCTGGGTAAGAGCGGAATCCGCCGCATTTACGCCCCTCCAGCCCGGGACACACTCTACGGGCAGCTGGTGGGCGCGGCGAAAGCTCTTCTTGATCCATGATTAATTAATCTTCACTCAATGAAAAATGAAAAAAAGAGTACTTACAATTTCATTCAAGACCACAAACAAACCAGTCAGAAGAAATTGTAACATCCAAAGCACACGACGAAAATAGCGGGCAGAGCGATGACGAACACGTCCTGTCACACCACGGCCGAAAGCAAAAGTGATTCTTCACCGCCCGGGCGCGCGGCGCGCGCACGACCGGACAAGCAGTTAACTACCGTTCTCCCCTTGTTCGAAGCTTACGACCGTCCCAGCTGCCGCTAGTTACCTTCCTATTGTTAAAGGACCGAGGGTTTGTATTACGTATCGGAACAAACCTTGTTTATTGTGATGTTTTGGAGAGCTATGCAATAATTTTGACTTGGCTTTTGTTCTATTGTTTCCTTAACAACGTCTCACAAATGAAAACGTGTAAATGTCATTTCAATGCTGGTCAAAAGTGATTTATTGCCTGTCACACTCGTTACAATTCAAACACTAGCCTTAAGCCAATAGTGACCTACGATTTTGAGAAGCAGAGCACTGAAGGAACTGCTGTGGCCCTTTCACCATTATGTTTCAGTCCCCAGACTAATTTCACGAGGGTTGTTCAAAGGGATCAGCCCCTTAGTTCATTAGATTTCACACCCTCTCACGTGTGGTCCCTCTGACCTGACCTCTCACCCTGTCCTTGTTTGTCGCAATGTCTCACACCTGCATCTCCACTTACCGACCCAGCTCTCTCGATCAAATTTAGCACTTCATTACAGTACATCCTTTTTTTCCATACCCTTCTCTACCAGAATTTAATGACCTTTCCAGGTACCTGTGAGGATTAGTGGCAGAGATGAACGGATCCAAGAATTTCGCCATCATTTTAACACGTCAGAAATCACAATTTGTCAAAAATTGTATTTTTCCTAACTATACAAACCTGAGGTCCTTTAACAATAGGAATTAACTTACGGCATAGCTGGAATTACGGCCATTGAATCTTGAACAAGGTGGTTAGGCAGTAATTACCGTGGGGCAGGCTAGCCTGCCCGGATGTAAACACTCCACTTTGCCTTTCAGCCCAGGTTCAGATAGAGGGGTGGCATGAGGTGGGCATATATTTGTTAAAGGACCTCAGGATTGTATAGTTAGGAAAAATACAATTTTCGACAAATTGTGATTTGTTCCGATACGTAATAAAAACCTTTCGGTCCTTTAACAATAGGAAGACTCACTGATTGGTGGGAGGAATCTGAGTGAGCCTCTAGAACTCACTGGAGTTCTGCACACCTAGGCTACTCCTCCTGGTCGTTAGAGCGAGGAGGAGTGCCCTGCTGCCTCTGACAACTTGATCGGAGTATAGGAGCTGCGTGATCAAGAGTCAGACTTCTGGGCTTTCCGAAATGAGTGAGGGATCGTGACTCATCCGAAAAAGGTCTGTGAAGAATATTGGCGTCGGAGACATTAATGCAAAGTTCTGGGAAGGGTTTACATTATTGTCAGTCTCCTTCCTCCCCTTGCTAGAGGAAGGAGCAGGATTGCTTCTATGATTCTGATAAGAAACATAAAAAGGATGCTTATCTATAGGCTTACCGCATCAATCGTCTGACCAGTCAGTGTGAGTTCGAGTCCTATCCTCAACCCAAAGGACGAGGAATGGAGAGACGAGGCATGGAAGGGGGAGAGCCAGTCACTCTCGCATCCTTCTTACCTCTACAACTGCCACCATGGACGAGATGCAACTTGTCCTCTCAAGGAGCTGGGTAAGCAAACACATCTTGCAAGCACACACCACTGGTCCAGGGAAATGAAGTTCCAAGGACCTGTGGGCAGTTCCGAAGGGAAAGAAGGATATGGTCGCAATGACCTATCCATATTCCTGTCCGACATATTCATATTCTTCGGAGTGATGTCCCGTACCCATACTGGACTATCCGTCTGCAGCGAAGTGTCTCGCGGTCTCGTATCCCACTGCAGCGAAGTGTCTTGCGGTCTCGTATCCCACTGCAGCGAAGTGTCTCGCGGTCTCGTATCCCACTGCAGCGAAGTCTCTCGCGGTCTCGTACCCCACTGCAGCGAAGTCTCTCACAGTCTCGTACCCCACTGCGGCGAAGTCTCTTCGTCTCCGCAGTGGATAAAGACACCAACACTCCATGGTGGGTGTCGATGGTTATGGGTACCGGAACACGCCAGTAGGACGAAGTAATAACTGATCTAGAACAACCGATACAAAGTCCACAGCGTAGCTCGTGACTATCTTGGACACTTCGACAGCTGCCGACTGACTGCGTTCGGTTGTGTGAGGCGAGCTGTCCATCCATCCGAGGCGTAGTCACGTGACCCTCACCTTTTGAAGGGTTATGCCGAGAGACCATATAAATCGTCTATCTGTTGCCACCAATGCTGGAAGGCGAGATGATGATTCTCTCAAGGCATGGGCCCAACAAAGTCAATTGCCTTCTAGAGACCGAGGTCCCTGATGGCAAGACAGAAGTTCTCATAGTAGTTGAATCTCAACTAAGGAGAAATAATACTATGTGCCGTTGAAGACGTAGGTGATAGGTGAAATGCAGACCTACATCTTCACAGCCGAATCAAGAGAAGTTAACTCTCAAGATTCTGAATGTAGAAAAGTCCCGCTAATGACACCAACCCGCGAAGACGGCTTAATCCCTGTTATTCACAGGGACTGAAAACGCTAAACCGCTACTTCATTGCTGTTCGGTGAGAAGTCGGAGTTGCAATGAAAGCGGAGCGCTTTTCAGTAATGAAAACACAGGGATTGTACTGCCTGAAGAACCACTTCTCATGGGCTGAATCATCATCATCTTCTTCCCAGCTTTATCCAGGGAGGACATCTATATACTTGGAAGTAGAGCTGGCAGGGCGGAGAACAGGCGATGTCTTCCGTTATACATCTACAATTCGGAGTGAACAATGAACAATTGCACACCTACGAATATGAGATATATTTAGAAGACAAACTCAGATGTTTGAAGAAATCATTCTGCGTTATCGCAGCGGCAGGTGCGATGCAGCGGAAGACTAGGCTACAGACTTCTGTTACCGTGCGGTAAACAGAATGATGATAGAGTCTATTGAGATATCTCTGTCTGAAAATTCTCACAATATCCAAGGCGATGCAGTAGAGATGGTCATTCACGTATGCGAGAATTCCAGCCAACCAGAGACCTAAGTCTGTGATTGCCGGGCAGAGATTCGATTCGGTAGTTAATTATCGCAGAGGAGAGAGACATAATCCGACCATGCTATCTCGGAGAGCCAGCTGGTAGTACTGGCCTGCGGCAGGCAGCCCATACACCGCTAGCTCTCACTCACTCGTCATCCTGAGTGGCCAGGTAATCCATTCCAATAAGGAATACGTTCGGCTAGAATCATCGAGCACAAAAAAATAAGCTCGAGCATTTGCATTTATTCGAAACGGATTTCGGTGAATGCAAACGCTGAGGTGGTGTTGTTGTAACAATACCATAAGTATCTCAAAATCAAAACTGGTAACTCCTGGAAGGTTTGCAGGGCAGTCCCGATTTGCAGTTCAATTAAGAAGATACAATTCGTCTCGGTCACAACCCTTAGGAGTTAACTACGGTATTTGCCTACACCTCAGACAATTCAACTGATAACAGAAGCATGTTGCGAGGGCAATATACGCAGTATATTTGTAGGTTCCTGTACATAGACCTCCATCCTAAATTCTCTTCCATTAGAGGAACAAGAATAAGGACTGGAAGCCGACACGCTTCATTCTCTAATAAAGAGAGCGAAGAAGTTTTCCCGAAGGAAGACTTCTTTGGTGATAACAGGATACCGAAGATGATAGTTCAAGCCGAACTGGATGTTCACACCCATTCTTCTCTATTCCGGGGTTGGCCGCCTACTGAGGCGACGGACTGTCAGGTCTATCCAGGCTGAGCCCCTCCGGAGAATTCTTCCTTCAGCAGCAGTACTTCTCTCGAACGCTAGAAATTCCAGGAATTTGAGTCTTCAGCGAGATTCCCAGTTATCGTAGTAACAATTATCTGGGATTCTCATCTCGCCCACTCTGGACCGTGGTTTCGCCCAAGCGTTTGCAGATCGTAGAAGACCAGAACACTCGGAGAGTGCTAGGAACTCCGAAGAATTCTAAGCACTCGGCGAAACCCCCGCCAAATTCATCAGACGATCATCGGGTGGTGGTCCTCCCGATTCCTGTAGAAATCGAGGATAGGGCAAGATCCTTCTTCAACGACGGGGACTTACGTCCGGTAGGACCCAAAGGTCTCCCAGGAACGTAGTCCCCGACGTGGAATCCTATGGAGAACGCTCTGCAGGATCCCTCCCCTTCCCGTTGCAGCCATAGGGAGAGGGAATGGGGGAGGGAGAATGGATACTCGCTCGCCTTCCCAGCGGAACTAGCAGTCGGAGAAGCGAGTACGGGCAGCCATCACCGTGCGGCGATGGCCGCTCAGTCTAGAAAAACGTGACCGTCTGGAGAAAACGTTTTCCCGAGGAGGGTTACGAACTCGTACTGTAGGCTAAACGTCTGCCACCACTGTGACCATCGTCTGGGTGGGGCTGAGCGAGCACCTGACAGGAGAGAGCCGATACCGTCCTCCGAAGCATCCCAGTCCTCGTCGAGGTCGAAACCTCTCAGTAAGACCAAAGGGAGAGCCCACCCCGGTCTCTGCGTGCGTGGTCCAGCCGGACCGTCATGTGAACGGCGGTGATGGTCACTCCGAGTCTGGAAAGCGTCATTCGTTCTCGTCAGCCCCCCACGATCTCCTCCAACCACTTGAGTGAGGATCCGTTGGTCCCAAGACCGAACCAGGCTCGTGGCCGAACTGTAAGAGGTGCATTCATCACGGTCACTCCTGTTCGTCTCGTTCCTCTCGGTGTAGCCTGAGGAGGTTGAAAGGACAGGTGAGGGAGACCTGATGCTCCTACCCTGCCTACTAGCACCAGTAGGCTGGGAGGACTGCAAGCGATCACCAACCCACGGTGACGATCGAGCTGCAGGTCTGGACCAGCGGTCTTCTTGCGGAGAAACGCTGGACCAAGACGGAGTGTCAGTTTCTTCAGGAGAGCTGCTGGTGATCGGGCTGCACTGGTCGAGCGGCTAGACCAAGAGCAGCGGCGACAGTCCCGAGCGTCAGAAGAGCTGCTGCTGGTTCCCCTATCCGTCCGGTCCCGGTGGGAGCGGTGGTCAGGGGACCGGCAGGGTCCACTGTCACGGTGGGAGCGCGAGGAGCGCCCCCCTCGCGATCACTCCTGATCGCCTTGCTCTTCCCAGTGTAGCCCGAGGAAGTTGAAAGGATAGGAGAGGTAGACCTGACGCTCCCCCCCCGCCCACCGGCAGAACTGGCGCACTGGGGGGCCTGCAGACGCTCGCCACCTGCGGTAACGATCGAGCTGTAGGCCTGGTCGAGCGGCTGGACCGAGAACAGCGGCGACGGTCCCGAGCGTCAGCCGAGCTGCTGCTGGTCCCCCTCTCCGCCCGGTCCCAGTGGGAGCGTCGGTCAGGGGACTGGCAGAGTCCACTGTCGTGGTGGGAGCGAGGCCTGTCCTCACGGCGCGTCACGCCGCTTGGACCTCCAGGCGACCGAGGAGACCGCTTCCTCGCCTCAGCCCGCAGCCGATCTGGGACCGTCGCATCAACCCTGGGTACCGGCGGCTCGCCACGAGAGCGATCACTGGCCTGGTGGGAGTCACCTGGGCGACTCCCACCAGTTTTCCGCTCCGTGCCTGGATCCTGGCGCCGAGCGAACTCGGTTGCCTGGGTCTTGGCAGCATGGTCACTCGCAGGCAACCGTACACTCAGTGCCTCTCGCGAAAAAGAGGCCGAGACGGTACCCAGTGTCAAGGCAGAACCTCTGGCGCCAGGAGAGGAGGTACCGGTGTTAGCAGGTACCCCTCCGGTCCTCGTCAACTTCTTCCTTGCGGAAGGAGAGACGGGCCCAGTTCCCGAAGGAACAGGAGGGCCAGCGGAAGCCCCAACTGTCCCACTCCCCCTTAGAGGTCTCTGAGTGAGACTTCTTAGGGGGGAAGAGGCTACCTTCGGGAGTAGCAGTGGAGAGAGCGCTTCCTCGAGGAGGGTTACGAAACTCCTACCTGGCAGGTGAAGCGTCTGCCGCCCCCGAGACTGGTCGGTCGCCCGTCGTCTGGGTCTCTCTGAAAGAAAATGATTAATTAAAAGAGGGCTGGATGGCCCGCCTCCACCGGTCTCTGCGTGCATGGACCCGTAGGAACGTCACGTCAAACCCTGGGCACCGGACGATCGCTGCGAGAGTGATCGCTGGTCTGGCGAGTCACCCGAGCAACTCCTACCATCTTCCGCTCTGTGCCTGGGTCCTGACACAGTGAGCGAACTCAGCAGTCTGGACCCTGGCTGCACAGTCACCCGTAGGTGACCGTACACTCAGTAACACTCACAAGCGGGCGGCCGAGACGGTTCCCGGTCCGGAGGTGGAACCTTCGGAACCAGGAGAGGAAATGCCAGCGGTGGCCGTTACCTTCATGGTCCCTGTCTGCTTCCTCCCCGAGGAAGCAGACCCTTAGAAGTCCCGTCAAGAGACTTCTTAGGGGGGGAGACCACCTTCTCTTTTACGGCAAAGCCTTAAAAGCTGAAGGGGAGGAGGCATGAAGATATGATGATCTCGAAGAGGAGGATGAAGACACTTGACGAGCTCTCTTCCTCTTCGTTTCCACCTTCTGCCAGACTTCTACCATCAGGAGTAAATAAGCCTCACAGGGCAGCGCGGAAGGAGAAGAGAAATTATCATAACAAAACACAGACAAACCTTTGAAGTTCCCTTGGTAATTCCCAAGCGTAAGCGTAATTTCCGGATGAATACATGTCCCGTTACAGGATCAAGATCACTTACGTTAAATACATGTCTCATCCTCACAATAAATACATATCTCGTCCTCATGCAGGTCTGAGCCAGTGTTAAAGGGCGAAAGAATGTAAATAATATGTTAGCATACCTTAGCCGCTGACTCTTAACACAAAAAGTGGGTTTGTATATTAATTGAAAAACTAAGGACAAACCTTTGTTAAGTATTAATATCAAACACTGTATATGTATAACTATTTAAATACAAAAAATAAACCAAATGGATCCCACTGGGAAAAAAGATCAACGACCAGTCAGCCGGAGCTCACAAACATACGTCTTTATCGGAAGACGGCCAAAAGCAAAGTGGAGTGTTTACATCCGGGCAGGCACGGTAGTTACTACCTAACCACCTTGTTCAAGATTCAACGGCCGTAATTCTAGCTACGCCGTAAGTTAATTCCTATTGTTAAAGGACCAAAAGGTTTGTATTACGTATCGGAACAAAAGACATTTCCAGCAGCTTACAAAAACTCAGTATAAATATGGACTGGCATGGCCCATCAAATCGCATTTCACCCTAGCCTGTACCCACAGCATTGCGTCCTAACAAAGCGGTGTCATGCCCAATTCCGACGACTTCAGCAAGCTGATCTGGTATACCTTAGTTTTGGTGATGACCCAATCTTGGTGATGACCCAAAACTAGCCTCCTCTACTACTACTCCATCTGGAAGCTAGACTCTGTCTCAACATCCGTCCTGACATCCCACTTGAAGCTGTCACACCTTGAAGTATCTGGGTGCTGTCTGATGAGGTGCGCTCTTTCCTTTAATCACTGGTGAAGAACTGCAAGAGACTGAAGTCCTTCCGCTGATGCCCTGGCTCTATCTATGCACATTTCACCCATGAACAAAGGTACTGAATTGGAAGTTGATTTGTCAGTCCTTCACCTACTATTCCTCACACTCATTCCTTGTTCTGACTATTTTCCTATTCCCATATTCTTTTCCCCCCCCATCTCTTTCAGAGCCATGTGAATTAGTCAGTGCAATTGTGATAATCTTGTGAAATCATTATAGAAATGTTACTAGATCTTTGCTACTCCTGCTAACAGTAATTTTGTTGCGTTAACGTATGATTTAATATTTGATGGGTATACCTTGTTTTGCATAGTTTTTTCTTTTGTAATGATCATTTTATATAAGCTTACTACTGTTAGTATTTTGTTTACAACATTACCCGCTTTGCAGGTTCATGTAGACTTCCCTCCAACCCCCTTGTGTGCTAGTCTTCTGTAGTTCAATAGTGTCACTCAACATTTACTCCCAGTGCCAATCTAGGAATAGTATTCCTGAGATTTCAGTGAGAGCATAACTTGCTTACAGTGCTCCACCTTTTGTGTTGTGTATTGCTATATCATTAAGGGTTCAATCCACATTTTCATGCACCATATGTGATCACTAGACTTAATGTCATTTTGCTTGCAACACAGTGGCACATTTGTCCTTGATATTGTACATAGTAATCATTTGTGATTCAGTGCCACGGAGCCAGTTACGTAGCACTCCTGTAATTTTGTCTTCTGATTACCTTATAGAATTATATTTGTGAGGGGCCATACGAAGTTCACCTTCAATCCTTTTGAAAGAAATTCATTTTCTGATCATACTTGCAGGCCTTTTTTGGTCTGTTTTGTCATTTCCAAAAGACATTTTTGAGCAGAGCCAGTCCTTTCTAGATTTTCCCAAAATAAAATCATACGCCCTGGCCCTACTCTATGACAAGATAAAGAACTCAGCACGTTTTAAAATGTCCAATTGAAAAAGTGATAAAATAAATTCACTTTACCTTCAGTCTATCACAGAGCTGGAGAGCATCATTCAGTTTCTTTTCAAGTTCACCCGAGGCTTTACTGGCATCCTGAACTGCTTTGATCTTATCTTGAAGAACTGCAACATTTTCCTGAAAGTTGAACATAACTTAATTCACCAACTTCACATTAATTCTTATAAGGACAACTTTCTGCCCAGAGGATGCTATCACTTCTTTGACAATTCTGTAATATCGTTTCCTTTCTATTGTATTTCCTCAATATTACATTTACCGTACAATTCTTTGGAGTTAATATCTTTTGTTTGAAGCAAGTAACACAAACTTAGTGTTCGGACTAAACAAGTCTGTTTTATCTATAGGCTTGTTTTCTGTTCTATCTGACTGAACTGTTACATTAAGTATCTTTGAGTTTAACGTATCCCGCAGACAATTAACTTGAAATCTGTCTTTAACTCCTTCTTGAGAGCATTACAAAATCTTACAAAAAACTCTACTTCCTATCTGCTTATACGACATTGATAATTATTTAGACAAAAGGAAAATTCTATCATTATAGCTTTAGTTCAATTTTCAGTTACCTTAGTTAATAATGGTTCCCTCTCAACAACCTCTCAATAAAATGAATGAAGAATAATTACCTGATGTGTCTCTTTTTGTTTTTCCTTTTCTTCTTCCAAAACCTTAATAGAATTTTCTAGTTTTTCGATGTTTGCTCGAAGACCATCTGCATGCTCACTGGCAGATTTTATTGACTCCTTTAGAAAAGAAAAAGAAATTTAAAAAGTACCAAACCGAGTATACAGCATAGGATTTACCAACATGTGTAAAGGAAAATATTGTTGCTGCTTACTACCCTAGTATCCAAACCTCATCATTGCATTTGTGACAGTGTAAATGATGCAATGTGTTTGAGCAACTAAGCTAATTGCACTAAGGATGTTTGCAATCTCGGCCTATCCTTTCTAGCTGTTAAAGCATTACACCAATGAGGTTGCTTTCATTCTGGATACTGGGCACACATAACCAGTTGATACACAAAAGAGAAATGGTCAGAAACAAATATCTGAATTTTAGGTGACCTAGCAAAAACTTCTGAAGGGATAATGCTGGCAATTATCTAAATCAGTCATTAGTCAATAACCACACTATAATATTTTGCATCTCTGTTAGAAAGACAGTTATAATGAAACTAAATAAGACAATAAAATACTGTAAACAGCTGCTTAAACATGATACGATCATGCTTCACAGAGCCTCAATCCGAGGCAAGGAAAAAACTCTTACATCCTTTTCTCCCAACTGGCTACGCTGTTCCTTTACTTTCTCTCGGAGATATGAAATGGTGTCTTGAGCTGACTTCGCTTCCCGCTCAGCAACACGGATGTCAAGCTTGCTGTCAGACAGTTCCTGTTTAATCTGAAAGTTGAAAGTTTCATTTTAAAAATATACTAATCAATCAAGCATTACATTTCTAGTTTAAACACAAGGCATTTTTAATAGATATCTCATTGGTTACAATTAATAACTTTTCTAAGGAACACTATGACCATGAATTTCTTGGAAATTTAAATAATATCCTGTGCAAAGTGCAAAGCAGTAAAGTAGTTGGAGGCAACAATAGGTATCTATTCCAACCATGTTTTCATAATTACCACTTGCAACTCCTCTGAAATTTTCTTCAAATTCTCTTTGTCTTGACTATGAGCTGTCTGGGCAGAATTGAGCTGGGTTTCCAGGAGCTGGATCTTCATTTGATAAGTTTCCTCAATAGCCTCAGAGGATGATTTCTTGCTCTCCAAGTTATGGACTGTTTCATCCAACTTCTTCAGAAGTAGTTCCAGTTCTGCTATTTTTGTTTGATGTTCACCTGTTGGAATGGGAACATAAAATTTAGAACAAAGGTCAAGTGCTGGGACCTGTGAAGTCATTCAGCACTAAAGGGAAACAGAGTAAATAGGTTTGAAAGGTGTAACAGGAGGAAAACCTCAAAGCAGTTGCACTATGAAACAATTATTAAGAGGGTGAAATTAAGGCAGAAGAAAGATTCACAGAAGTACAGTAAAAGGAATGAAGGGGCCTGCAGCTAGGGATCCCTGCAAAGAACCTTAGGTAAAGGGTAAAGCCTACAGTGAAAAGCATGAAGTGCACCGATGGCACTCATCCACTGCTGGGGATTTTCACCATCAACAATATCCCACAACATTCAACATATAATCATAATATGAAACATGCAGGAAAGAGTTCATACCTTCCCTAGTTCTGACAGCCGACAGCTGACTCTGAAGACTGACTTTGTCTGCCATGGTCCTTTTCAGCTCTTGATCTAGTTCTCGAATCTTAGCAGTATGCTGCTCTTCTTTCTGGATACTACTGGAATCAAGGGATGCAAGGCTGCACCTCGATTCATTCAGCTGATCTGTTAAACTCTAGGAGCAGACAAAGTTACTGTATTTAGGGGTGATCTATGGATTAACATTCATTAATTAATATAAAAATACCAAATTACAATACTTTAAATTCAAGAAAGGTGTGAAAGTTACATCACAAATGCTAGTCAGAAAATAAAAAATACTGTAATAACAATCTGAGCACCAAAATTCCATTAATTAAATTTTGATCTACTGTACAGTGGTCTCTACAATATTATTATTTCACCACAAAATAAACCAATACACTCACAGACCAGTAAACCCCAGATGTTATATTTTGCCAGCAATGCTAAATGGTGTACGCTTAGAAAACAATACTATGTTACCTTACAAAATGCTTACCTTTAATTCTTTTCGTAATGATGAACATTCTCTCTTCTCTTCAGCTAAATGATCCTCCAAGGCTTTGATATGTTTTTTTCTTTCTAAGCTCTCCTGGAAATTATTTGCTTATTAACACTTGTCAAACTGGTTCATATAATTATCTTTAATTTTCATAGAATTATATTTAATTTTCACTAAAAATTTATAAAAATTATCAAACACTAAATAAAGCAAGGATGCGTTGAATGTAATCATTACAAAGCTAGCAAAGATAAAACCTTTCTCTATTCAGCTGGTTCAAAACCAAATTCCAGCTAAAAACAATTTCTATATTCCAAGTTTATAAATGGCTTGCTTTGAACCCCCAACCCCTACCTTGTATAGACTTTTCATGTTCCTCTGTGTAGCACAGGCTAAGTAAAAATGGCTTAACATACAAGACTCGGCCTTGCCAAGTTTAACATTTCCTCTATCACTATCTTAAACTTGTCCAAAATTCTATCATTGATGACAGTATCTCAGAAACCTTGGTACTATTGTGTCGAAGGTAGTATCAAAATAGTACAACCAGTAATTATATATGATCAAATGCACCTCTTGAGAGCAGAGCAATTTATCACTTACACAATCCAAAATGAATCACTATCAATATAATCATAAATTAAATCTAAACATTTCTGGTGATGACTGCCTTCTTGCTATCATACAACAGACTTACAGACTTGAGTGCATACAAATCATATTGTTACAATTAGTATCAATTACAGTTTGACATCCTTTTACCACCAATACTTGAGGAAATACAGTACTGTATACAGTGGTACCTCAAGATATGAAAGGCTCAACTTTCGAAAAACTCGAGATACGAAAGCAAATACGAAAAATTTTACGGCTCCACATACGAAAATTGCTCAAGATACGAAAGGTTGTTCCTGTAAAGTCCAAGATTCGCCCAGATCACAGATAACAATTTTGAAACTCGCGCGCCGCCAACTGAGTAGACTCGCCACCATCCTCCCGCTCTCCCATTGGTTCCTGAAGCTAGTCACTGCCATAAGATCCTGCTCTCCTATTGGTCAGCATCTCTCCCATGATCCCATCATGCATCGTACGTAACGGCGTTCTTCGTCAGCCATTGCTTCTCACCAGCGTTATCGTACGCACGCGGAATTCGTTCATTCACATATACGATTTCGTTTGTTAACGTAAATTCGTGTTAGTGATTTCGTTGTACTACTTTATCGTGTTGTGTGAGAACTTAATTAGTATACTACATAACTTAATTACGTACAGTATAGTCATGGGTCCCAAGAAAGTTGCGGAAGTTCACGGAAAGAAGAGAATGCTTTCTATGCTGACAAAAATGGAGATAATAAAAAAGTATGAAGCTGGCATGCAGTTGAGTATGATCGCTAAGGAATACGGCCGAAATCCGTCAACAATAGGCACCATCCTTAAGCAGAAGGAAGCCATCAAAGCAGCAACACCTTCCAAGGGCGTGACTATTTTGTCCAACAAAAGGAGCCATGTGCATGATGAAATGGAGAGGCTGCTTCTTCTATGGATTGTGGACAAAGAAATCACTGATGATACAATAACCGAGACAGCAATCTGCCACAAGGCCAGCGCTATTTTCGGCGATTTTATTGCCCAAACTGAAGACGACGGAGGAGAGGGGACATCGACGGCAACCCCAGAGTTCAAGGCTTCTCATGGGTGGTTCAAAAAATTCCGTAAACGGACTGGCATCCATTCGGTGGTGAAGAAATTGAAAATTTGTAAAATACGTAAAGTATAAAAAAGTAAAAAAAATGTAAAAATCAAAAAAAGGCAAAAGAACAAAAAAATTTAATTTTAAGTTTTTTGTAAAGTTAAGTGTTACAGTTTTGTTAATGTCTTTCGTAAAGTTTAGTTTATGTTTTCCTGACATTTTTTTATGTGTTTCGTAAGTTAAGTGTATGTATCTGCTGTTTGTCCTCCTCTGTCGCCACTTTCAGAGATAGCCTCACTCGAAAAGTAAGCTTCCATATTTTACTACATACGTACGTATGTACGTACAGTATTTCTTGTATACCATGTACACTAATACACTTTATTTACAGGTATTATGTAGTACATATTAGCAGTACATATTAAGTTAGGTATTGAATGGTCCAAATTGTTGTAGTATTTCATTTATAGGTAAATTTAGCTTTATTATGAAATATACTGGGGTGTTTTTGGAGGGCTTGGAACAGATTAGCCATTTTACATGTAAAATGCAGTTCAAGATACGAAAAGCTCATGATATGAAGGCCGCCTCGGAACGGATTACCGTATATACTCGCATATTATGCGACTTTTGAAACCTAATTTTGAAGCTAATTTTAAAGGGGTCGCATCATACACACAGTATAAAATTAGCGTACCGTCTATGCTTTCCCAAATCGGCAGATTGCGATAGTTACTACCGGAGGAGAACAGTAGATCTTTTAAAAAGTTATGCTTTACTTGTACTTCACTATATCCAATAATATTGTATGCATTCTCATATTACTATTGCATTTTAAAATACAAAAGAGCGATCGTGCGCCATTTGCATTATTTTGGTTTATACAGCATGTTTAACTGTTCTAGACTAACCATCTATAATTTCCAAATCAGTTGATTAAGGCACAATACCGAAGGAATTTTTACTTTTTGTTTTACTCGGTAAAAGAAACATTTGTTACTGGAACTATTATTTTTATTTTAGGATACGCAGTTAAGTGAAAATTTATTAAAGTAAAAAAAAAATGCATAAAATTAATAAACTAAAATCCTCCAAAGTCGCTCTCCGTGTCGTATCATCAAATACTGCCCTGAATTCTTCGCCATCAAGGCAGTCATATTCGTCATCTTCCAGATCTTTGATCATTTCATCTTCATATGGAAGGTATAGTCTTGTCACCGTGGCGAGCTCTCTGGCGTGGCTTTTAAAGATCTGCCCTTATGCTAATTTTACAAAAACAACAACTGCCCATGTTTGACAGACCTTTTGAATGTCCTTGAGACGAACCCCGAGGCTATAATTATAAGGTTATAAGGGGTTTTCATTCCAAGGTACTTTAATCTCCTTCCTATTCGGCCCTTCTCTCTCTCTCTCTCTCCTAAATCCTCAGCTGTTCGAGCGAGAGCTTTTTATATGGGACAACAGAGGCCCGCATTTCGCATTTTCCATACCTAATTATTTTGTTTACGATTGCCCTTTCTCGGTTGTGAAGTTGATGTCTATCCATGGCTGTGAGATGACCAGGAATAACTTGTAAGTCGGTGTCAAAGTCACTCCACACTTCAGTCAGGCCAAAACTTTGCCATATCGCATTCAAGCAATATTCAGTCATTGTTTCCTATCTATTATTTTGTGTGAGAGAGAGAGAGAGAGAGAGAGAGAGAGAGAGAGAGAGAGAGAGAGAGATTCTGTCTGCATACGATTGTTTATTTTCTCACTCGTCAAACTTACTCTGTTATGCTTTATTTCATATTTCCTTGCTCACCAATTTATTCTATACCTACGATATTAAGAAATCAAGATATGTGTAGAAGGGAGAACTGCCTCCAGACTGTACAGTCAGTATGGATTTAAACGCACATAGAACTGGTTGAAATATTCGCAACAGCACCAAAATGAGATGCCATGGTGATAGAAAATCTGACTCCGTTTCTTGTTATTGCATAAAAAAACTTTATCAATCGTGAACCTACGTCATTTATTTAGAATTCTGCGTAACGGAAAAGATAATATTTGATATCTGTAATGGGAGAAATGGTTTTATCTCTGTTGTTATAAATTTGGCGGATATGCGATCAAACACGTGGGAGGACCAAAACAGCCCAGCCAGAGAGCTCAGCTCATTTTGTAAATACTATTGTTTGACGTGCTAGGCTTACCCGATTCATTTGGGTGTGCGCTGCAGCTGCTGCTACTGCTACTCAAATAATCGCATTTTTCTTACTAATCCCAAGAGTTGACCATGGAAAATCCCAAGATAATAAAGTAATTGACATATGCCAAGCCTTGGAGTCCTAAATATTTACTCTGTCTGTGTATCAGGAAAAGATACAGATAAATTGAATTGACGGTATCTTTTCCGAGAGAGAGTATATTGCAGTGTGTTCATGCTTGTTAAAAATGTGCAGTACCGGTAATTCATATCTGGAAGAAACAAAAAATATGAATTTTGTTGCTGTCAGTCGCATGGACTAAATTTACAAAGAGCAGGGAACAAATCTTGACATTCCTCGAGAGATTAGAGAGATGAACCAAGGCCATCTAGGATGAACTCTCTTCTCTTCCCTATCAACTATACTCTAAGTGTTAACTTGAGTCTCTGAAACCAATAGGTATTAGCACACGCGTAACTGTGTGTGTGTGTGTGTGTGTGTGTGTGTGTGTGTGTGTGTGTGTGTGTGTGTGTGTGTGTGTGTGGGCATACTGTTAAAAAATGTGCTGTACCTACAGGTAATAAATACCTACATCTTGGAAGATAAATCAAACAAACAAATTTTGTTGTTGTTAGTCGCCGGGGATATAAAGTAATGAGACGGAATCATTCAATTCTTCATGTAATCAGTAAAATACCTATTTATAAAAACTAAAACTACGTATTGTATGCAAAACACACACATCATCGTTAGCTTCGCGTGTATAAACGTTCATTCTAAGAAATTCACAGAGTAGTATAACTAACACCTGATTGGTTGGTTGGTAGCCATGGAGATCTGTTATCCAATGACTGCCCTCCGCTTCTGTTCTATTTATAGACATATGCCGTGGATGGCACTAGTTTTGAACGTTACCATGTTCGTGATTTTCTGACTGCTGACGGCAAAAATTACTCAATTTTCTTTATATAATTATTTCTTCGTGAAAACAATAATATAATACGATCATTTTAACTTTAATGTATAGTGGTATGAAAAATACCAGTGTTTCGTAGCGATGCGTCATCAATATAGTGGTATGAAAATACCACATGGTGTTGTAGCGATACGTAATCACGAAGTACAAATCCTTTTCCCAGACCATGCTCAAAATTTTACGACTCTTCAACTTCAAGATCGATATAGTGAAATATATTATATAGTCATACTTATTGTTAAGATTCACAAGTTGAACTGCAAAACATTATTATATTTTGATTGTCATGTACTAAATATATTTTTTGCGTTTTACGGAATGTTTGTTTTGATAATAATAGCTATTAGTGAACATATGGTATTAATTGTCCCACTATTTTGTTTTAGGTGATCTTAATTATCTCACATTCATTTAACCCTTAAACGCCGACTGGACGTATTTTACGTCGACATTTTTTGTCTCTTGGGTGCAGACTGGACGTATTTTACGTCGGCATACAAAAGTTTTGTTAAAAATTCGCGGAAAAACACTTTTAGGCCTACCAGCCGAAAACTCTTGAATCACGCGCCTTGGGGGATGCTGGGAGTTCACGGATCAAGGTGTTGTTTTGTTTACAATCGTTACGCAGGCGCGCAAGCGCAAATTTCTTTCTTGCCGCATTAAAAAGTATCTGTGACACATCTCGGAAATTATTTCGTCACTTTGACATAATTTTTGTACCATTTTAAATTAGCCGTTACATGGAGTATTATATATGAAAATGTGCGCATTTTTATGTAGAATACAACTATAAAATACTCATGATTGTAGCTTTTAATGGTTTTGAGATATTTTCATATCAATAACGATAAGTGCCAAAATTTCAACCTTCGGTCAACTTTGACTCTACCGAAATGGTCGAAAAACGCAATTGTAAGCTAAAACTCTTATATTTTAGTAATATTCAATCATTTAACTTAATTTTGCAACTAATTGGAAGTCTCTAGCACAATATTTCGATTTATGGTGAATTTATGAAAAAACTTTTTCCTTACGTCCGCGCGGTAACTCTTCCGAAAAAAATCATACATGCGATTGTGGTAATGTTTGCACCATTTTAAATTAGCCGTTACATAAAGTTTTATATATGAAAATGTGTGCAATTTCATGCACAATACAACTAAAAACAACCCATGGTTGTAGTTTTTATCAATTTTGAAATATCTTCATATAAAAAATGATAAGAGACAAATTTTCAACCTTCGGTCAAATTTGACTCTACCGAAATGGTCGAAAAACGCAATTGTAAGCTAAAACGCTTATATTCTAGTAATATTCAAGCATTTACCTTCATTTTGCAACACATTGGAAGTCTCTAGCACATATTTCGATTTATGGTGAATTTATGAAAAAATAACATTTTCTTTACGTCCGCGCGGTAACTCTTCCGAAAAAATCATACGTGCGATTGTGGTAATGTTTGCACCATTTTAAATTAGCCATTACATAAAGTTTTCTATATGAAAATGTGCGCAATTTCATGTAGAATACAACTAAAAATAATTGAAGGTTGTAGCTTTTCTCATTTTTGAAATATTTGCATATAAATCACGATAAATAGAAAAAAAACCACGTTCGGTCAACTTTGACCCTACCGAAATGGTAAAAAAACGCAATTGTAAGCTAAAACTCTTACAGTCTAGTAATATTTAGTCATTTATCTTCATCTTGAAACAAATTCGAAGTCTCTAGCACAATATTTAGATTTATGGTGAATTTAAGAAAAAAAAATTTCCTTCCCTCCGCGCGCGGATTCTCCGCCACAAATCTCCGAAATGCGTACGTCCCATTCTTGGAATATTTGCTCCTTTTTATATTAGGCATTTCATAGAGTTTTATATATGAAAATGTGTGCAATTTCATGTAGAATAAAACGAAAAATATTTGAAGGTTGTAGCTTTTCTTATTTCCGAAATAATTGCATATAAAAAAATATATAAAAAATTCTACATTCGGTCAACTTTAACTCGTCAGATATGGTCGAAAACTGCATTTGTAAGCTAATATTCTCACAGTATAGTAATATTCAATCATTTGTCTTCCTTTTGAAAGAAATTTGAAGTCTCCAGGACAATATTTAGATTTATGATGAATTTTTGAAAAAAATATTTGTTTACGTCCGTGCGTTACAAATTCATGCATTATTTTGTGATAATATTTTCTCTGTTGCTTTTATCGTTTTACAATGTGTTATATACCAAAATGATCGCAATTTAGTGTACATTACAACGAAAAAACAAGTAACTTGTTACCTTTAACCGTTTCGCGCACAGCACGATTTGAATACAATTATATATGAAATTTCTTTTTTGCGCTATCATATATTGCATTACATATTTATATATGATAATGATAATTTTTTTCATTTCTGATGGTTGCATACTAAACTTCAGCCAATGACAAAAAAAGGAGCCAAAAATGAACTCTTAATCTTGAAAACTAAGCACGCTGTGATTTTTGAAAAAAATATTTTTTCCGCTTCCTCGCTCACTTTGAAACACCTCCGGCACACGGGAGACATTTTTTTTTTTTTTTTTTACCGCTTCGGCGTTTAAGGGTTAACAGTATTATATTAATATTTATTTAAATAAACTGTAATTAATAAATAACAATAATGAGAAACATAAAGGGAAAACATGTTTTTTGCTGCAGTAGTGATGTTTGTTTAATTATGCATCTGACCTCACATTTCAGAAATCTGAAAAATGCCAAAAACCAAAACATCGGAATGTGTGTGTACTGCACATTTTTTTAAACGCGCACAATGTCTACACATTTACTGATACCCGTTGGTGAAAGACTCAAATTACAGTATTTATTCCAGAGAGAGAGAGAGAGAGAGAGAGAGAGAGAGAATGATTTAGGACTCCAAGACGTGTTAGTTTTACAATTATTTTATTATCTTGGGATTCTTTTTTAATCTTGAGATTTTCTATTCAATGCTCGAGATTAGTAAGAAAATTACCGTAACTTGACTAGCAGCAGCACACATCTGAATGACTCTGCCATTAGCATGCTAAACGACCAACCTTATGAACTGACGCTCTCGGAAAAGGAACTCGCATGATACACGAGATACACGACAAAACCACTGTTTATTGGTGAAAATTTGGGGGTCGCATGATATGCGATATCGCACGTTACTCGAGTATATACGGTAATTTCGTATCTCGAGGTACCACTGTACTTTCCAAAGTGCTGCCTAATCTCCAATACAAAAATAACTGGATTTAGGGGACAACCGGCTTTTATTTCTGGCAGTCATAAAAACCTGATCCAACTGGCTTTTATTTCTGGCACTCATAAAAACCTGATCTTCTAAAATTATGCACCAGTGACACCAATGTAAGATTTTAATCCACAATATGTCCAGCTATGGTGAGCTGGGACATGTTTAGCATGAAACCCAAAACAGGGTGGCAACAAAGTGATCAAAATGCATTTCTTCATTTCTGTTAATGAGCACTTACAGCATACTTGATCTGCTGTGTTCCTTAATAAGCCTTGTAAGCAGCCAATTGTTACTGGAACTCCAAACAGACCCTTAAAGTTAGTGCTTCAAGTGTAGTGAATATTTGCTATGTTGTTTCTGTATATTTGAGGTGTTATTTGAATAAGGTTGGGTTCACTGGCATGAGAACACCAAAAATGTACATGTATATACAAATGAAATCTAATTTGAAATAAAAAAACAATGGTATAAACAGATTAGGTGTTTGTATAAAGGCATCAACAAAAGTCAACAGGCAGCATAATTGGAAGTAAAACAAACCTGAGGTCTTAACAATAGGATAAACCTTCTTGCACCAGCTGGAAACTGGTTAAAACAATCAAAGATTGTATAGCAAGGAATCTGTGAGATCTGGCAACTCATGCATATACAAGGTGGAAGCGGATTGATGACCAAGCAAGCATCTTGTGATGTGTTAGCCTTTTCCCCAACCCAGGAGAAAAAATTTGTGAGGGGTGGCTAGAGGTGGGCAGCAAACGTTAAGACCTCAGGTTTGTTAGCTATGGATAATATTTGTCATTTGTTCATATGCGGAACAAACCTTTGGTCTTAACAATAGGATAGACTTATAATTGGAGGGAGGTACAAGTGCAGGTACTCCTCGTTTAACGACGGGGTTCCGTTCAAGCGACCACATAATTAAACGAATTCGTCGTTAAGCATGTTATTCTCTTTGTTTCGACTAACAGCATTAATTTTCAGTCGTATAGTGTACACAGAACTAATTTCTGAAATAGCCTATTACTTGGCTAAGTTCTGACAATGCTTTTTATAATTTTATTACTCATATTGTAGCTTCATCATTTTATAACTTTTTTATGTATAATTTTCTTTAAAATAGTGCACTTTATTTAACTCAATTAGCCTACATTATCGAGTTAGCCTAATAGTAAGTCAATACAGTACTATATTTTTTTCAGAATCTACACATTATTATCGGTGACTTCCATATCCTAAATTTGGTATTTCATAATTATCACTATTAGTTTCTTCTTTATTTATTTTTATTGTAGAGGGTAGCAGGATAAAAAAAATGAATGCAATCACAGGGCATTTGAACGTCGCCGTCAAAATGTAAACAAAGCACACCACCATCTATTGAAGAAAGTGAACACTAAACTATTCGCTATTGGGAAAAACATTTTCTAGCATAGATCAAGATTTACGCTTGCACTTCTTACCTCTAGTATCATCTAATCTCATGGGTGACATATCAAATAAGGGATTTTGACGTAAGGAAAAATCTATTTCTGGGCGATTGGCTCGTGTCGCCAGCGAAATCCCGCCCTACCCATCCCCTCGCCCAAGATTGTCTGCTAACTTCAGGATGGCCACCAGAGGCGCAGCAGTCGGCAGCATGGGATGGAGTAGTAGTAGTTGCTGCCCACTCTGTGGGTCGGCTCTCCTCTTGGGGGGATTTTGTAGTGGGAGAATTCTATTGGCATTTGGCTCGTGGTAGTGGTCTCACTCGCCATAGTGTTCATACCGACACCCTCTTGGAGGGTGAGCGAGTCAGTTATACTGACCTTTTTCTTTATTTATTTATTCTCTGGTATGTGTTAGTACATTTACCCTAGAAATAATAGATTAAAGGATATTTCGCTGGCGACACGAGCCAATCGCCCAGAAATAGATTTTTCCTTACGTCAAAATCCCTTTTCTGGGCTCAGCTCGTGTCGCTGCGCGAAATCGTACCAGAGAAATAGCACAAGATTGTAAACAAAAATCAACAAAACAAAAAGAGGTCTCAAATAAAAGATAAAATAAAATAAAAGAATATAATTGCTAATAAAGATACATATACACAATGATACAAAATAGAAATATTGCTTAAATTAAACTTAATTCTAATAATATTTCTTAACTTAAGGTAATTTACATATATACAGGCGTAATATGGCATATATGAACCAAAATGGTATCTGTGTAAAGATATGTATCAGAAATCCAGAGCAATTAACATAATAAGTTGAACAAAACAAACTCAACAATAATAATATATAAAGGAATGTATATAACTTAATATACAAAACCCGTAACCATTACAAATAAGATGTATCCCCTAGCATAAAAATAAGGGGATGACATCCAAGAGATCAATATCCACAATCAATTGTGAGTGCCCCTAGCAAAAAAATAAGGGACACCCACCATATCATCATAAAAGCAGCTAAGACACAAGGTAACCGTAGATGAACAAGGCAGGAATAGACGAACTGTTGGGTGAGGCAGGTAGAAAGGAGGACTGGATCTTCTACTAAAGATTAGGTAGAGTCGGGGGAAACTATGTTACCCGCTGCTACTGCTGAAAATTTCAGAGCTTCCAAGGACTTTAAGTAATGACGTTTGAACACTGTCGGCGATTTCCATCCAGTATACTTTTTCAACTCATCGAAGTTCATATGTTGGAAATAGTTAATTGAGGTGGCTACTGCCCTGACATCATGTGCTTTTGGAAAAGAGTCAGGATTGGCTTGTTTAATGAAGTACAGGATTTGTTGCCTGATGCCTTTAATAGATAAAGTACCACCTTTTTCTCTCTTAAAGAGAGGACCCGATGAGGATGAGGAGGTCCTAGACAGAAAGGCTCGTAAGGTTGAAACTGGGCAAAGAGATACATCTTGTGGAAGGGGTAGTACCTTCCATGGTTCCCACCTCATCAAAGGATCTTCATTCTTAGCTATAAAACTACGTTCTGGAGAAAGTAGCACTTCCCCTGTGGGAAGGAACTGAATATGATCCGGATCTCTGGATAAAGCCGACAGTTCTGAAATTCTAACTCCTGAGGCCAAGCTTAATAAAAATAGAGTTTTTCTTAAGAGCATTATAAACGAGCATGTGTCATTATCGGTTTCTGAAGCCAGCTTTAGAACATCGTTTAAGAACCATGATACTGACGTAGGCCTTACAGAAGGTCTAAGTCTAGCACACGCCTTGGGAATAGACGAGAAGTAGGAATCTGTCAAGTCTATGTTGAAACCAAATTGAAAAATCTTTTTCAAGGCTGACTTGTTTGTCGTAATCGTGCTAGCTGCTAAGCCTTTTTCAAATAAGGATCTGAAAAAGGATATAGCTGAATTGATTGTCATGATCCTAATATCTGATTCTCTCAGGAAGGTTGCTAACTTTTTGACAGCAGCATCATACTGTCTCAAAGTTGAATCTCTTTTATCGGATTCACGGAAGAAAGAATATTTTGAGGGTCAATATTCGCATCCCTTTTCGCTGCAAACTTCATGAAATCCATAAAGTTAGGGTTTTGAGAATCCCTGAGGAAGCGAACACAGTCTTCGTTTGTACTGACTGGGAGAGCCTGGGACTGGGAATCCGAAGAGGGCGAAGACCCAGTTCCAGAATTAGAGGGTACCAATTGCTCTTCGGCCAGTCTGGGGCTACTAGAGCCACTTGACCCTTGAATGTCCTGAGTTTGTTCAATACCTTCATGAGAAGATTCACTGGAGGAAAGACATAAATCTTCTCCCAGTTGTTCCAGTCTAGAGCCAGGGCGTCCGTGGCATAGGCCAGAGGGTCCAGGTTGGGGGCCACATAACATGGGAGTTTGTGGTTCGCTTGAGATGCGAAGAGATCCACTTGTAGGCCTGGAACTCTCTGAAGAATCCATTGGAACGAACTGTTGTCCAGTGACCATTCCGACTCTAGAGGTACTGATCGGGATAGAGCATCTGCTATGACGTTTCTCACTCCAGCTATATGGGTGGAGGAGAGATGCCAACTGAACTTGTCCGCCAGGGAGAAGATGGCTACCATGACATGATTTAGATGACGTGATTTGGAGCCTCCTCTGTTTATACAATGTACTACCACTGCGCTGTCCAAGACTAGCTTTATATGGGAGTACTTTGGCGGACGTAACCTTTTCAGAGTCAAGAACACTGCCATTGCTTCCAGTACGTTTATATGGAACTGACGGAACTGAGGTGACCACGTTCCTTGAACCTTTTTGAACTGGGAATATCCTCCCCAACCACTTAATGAAGCGTCTGTGTGGATGGTAATCCCCGGTGGAGGAAACTGAAGGGGCACTGATACCGACAAGTTCTTGACTTTCGCACACGGCCGGAGTCGATTCCGTAGAATCAGAGGGACGGAGGATAATTTGTCCCTGGACCTGACATTTGCTCGTGAGCGCCAGATTCTGGTTAGGTCTTTCAGTTTGGCTTTCATCAGGATGTTTGTCACTGATGCAAACTGGAGTGAACCCAGGATCCTTTCCTGAGTTCTTCTTGACGCCAGTTTGTGACTCAGAAATTGCTTGACTGACTTCGCTATTTCTTTCCTCTTGGTTGATGGAATCGACAGAGTATGGGAGGATAGATTCCATTGAATGCCCAGCCACTGAAAGTTTGACTCTGGAGTGAGTCTTGACTTGGTCCTGTTTATCTTGAAGCCTAGATATTCCAGGAACTGAATCACTTTCAGTGTTGCTCTGTTGCATTCCTCGACTGTTGAAGCCCAGATCAACCAATCGTCGAGATACGCTACTACCATAACCCCTTGCGATCTTAGTTGTTGAACTACTACTTCCGCCAGCTTCGTGAACACCCTGGGTGCTACGTTGAGCCCGAAAGGAACTACCTTGAAGGAGAATGTCTGGTCTCCTATCTTGAAGCCCAGATACGGACGGAAGTGTCTTGCAATAGGGATATGATAGTAAGCGTCTGTAAGATCGATAGAGGTGGTGACGGCCCCACGGGGAAGTAAGGTCCGCACCTGCGAGATCGTGAGCATCTTGAACTTGTCGCAGCGAATGGCTAAGTTTAAGCGGGACAAGTCTAAGATTACCCTTCTTTTTTGTGAGCCTTTCTTTGGCACGCTGAACAAGCGACCTTGAAATTTTAACCTGTTGACTCTCGCTATAGCTCCTTTCTGAAGGAGATCCTCCGCATACTCCGTCAATTCCTTGGAAGGAAGTTGGCGGAAAGGTCTGGATGGGGGTGGGCTCGCTAACCAGCTCCAACCCAGGCCTTTTGACACAATGCTCTGAGCCCACTTGCTGAAGTTCCACCGGTGGCGAAAGTGAAACAGCCTCCCTCCTACCTGAAAATCCTCATTGGTTCTGGTAGCCTCCTCGGCCTCCCCTGAAATGTTTTCCCCTATTAAAGGGACCTCCCGATCCTCTCCCACGAAAGGATCGCTTACCTCTGCCTCCCCTACCCGAGCGGTCATACTTCTGGGAAGCTTGACCCTCGAATACCTGATTGTAGGCTGGAGAGAGGGCGTAAGAGGTGGAGGGCTGAGGCTGAGGGGAGATAACATAAATCGGCTGCGACTGAGCCTTTGAGGTGGAAGGTTGGGCTGTTTGCACCAAGGGAACAGCCGGAACCTGCTGAGAAAAGCGTGGCTGCTTCTTCTGGTAGGGCTGGAAACGTCTGGGTTTCCTTTGAGCCTTACCCTTACCGGCTTGATCCTGTCGTCTCTTGGCCGTAAGACCCCAACGGTCTTTAAGGCTCTGGTTCAATCTCGTAGCCTCTGACTGAACCTCCTTCACCATCGCTTCTGGGAAGAGGTCTGCTCCCCAGATGCTTGACGTAAGCAACTTGTTCGGCTCGTGCCGAATTGTTGCTTCTTGTAGGACATGTTTCCTACAATTCGTCTAGCAGTGGCGAACTCAAACATATCCGACTGCACCGTTTGAGTCAAAGATTTGGTAAGAAGCTTAAAGAGTGGCTCCGACCCATAGGCAATGGTAGCCACCTCGGTCATAGCCATGGAATTAATAGACCTGGCTAACCGCGATTTGGCGTCGAATTCCGCCTGAATAAGGCTATCTGGAAGCCTAGGAAGCTTCTCACCAAACTGCTCCATAGCACAGTCTGGTTTGAGTTTGCCAGCTGAGAAGGTGTTGGGCAAATCTTCCCACAATTCACCAGCTGAAGGAAGTAAAGGAGACGTAGGATCTGCTTCCTTCAGCTGAGGCATGGAATCCCCCTTCTGGGCTGCTGGAATGGTGGTTGTCGCGATCTTTGTCAAGAAAGGGAGCGGGGTACTCTCTTCCATCGTAAAGATCGTAAACGGACTCTTGAAAGGTTGGATTTTCGTGTTGGAACAATCCATGTCCTCTAGACACCTGAGCCATTCTCTCTGAGCCTGGTCTCGTGAATAGAGGACTGTCTCTTTTGGTACTTTATCGTCCCGAGTCATGGCTGAGGCGGTGAGCCTGGCGTAGCCGATGAACGGAGGCTGAAGGTCTTCCGGGTAGAACTCGAAGTCTTCAATCCTCCGAGTTCCACATTCCGGGATAGAGATAAGCCCGTCTTGGAAGGGGGCGTATGACGCTACTCTCCAAGGGTTGTTCATTGAGAACGGAGGTAGAGAGTCATACGGGGGTAATTGGGCTCCCCCTGTGCTGAAGGGTGGAGGAGAGGCTAGTGGAGCTTGGCTCAGTCCGGCTATAATGTTGTCCTGAGAGGTGATCCTATCAGACAACCGGGAGATCATTTGTTCCATGCTGTTTTTCAGAGACCCAACCAGATCGCCCACCTGTTGCAACAGACCAGCGTTGGAGTCCAAAGCCGGAGCTGCTGCGGAGGTGGAAGGGTGGCTCTGAACCGGAACCAAAGGTAGCGGAACTGACGACTCCGCTGGAGTATGAGATCTCTCCCTGGAGGATTTACTCCTAGAGGACTTAGAGCCGGACCCAGAAGCTTTAGATCTCTCTGCTCCGGGATTTCTAGCCGGAGACTTACGAGAAGAAGATGACGCCGACGCCGTCTTCTTAGACGACGACGACGTCTTCGTCAAGGTTTTCACTGCTTGACCCTTGACCTTGGGTCTAACGGAAGCGTCAGGAGAAGTATATAGTTCATTACCTGTAAAGCCTTGGAAGGATGGAGAGGTTGCAGGGGTAGAAGAACCAGTTGCACCCAAGGGCATCCCTTGGGTGTCCAACGTACCTACCTCGACCAACAGGTCGTCTACACCTACCATAGGTTCAACATTAATATCAAGCGTCGCGACTTCCGAGGAGATGTCCTGGCCTTGGTCTGTCAACGAGGCAGCCAGCTGTTGCTGGATGAAAGCGATAGTCGGGGCCGCCTCTGCTGGGTCGACGTAGCCTGTAGCCTTGCCTCCGGGGAAGATTAGTACCGCCAACTTCTTCTCAAGAATGTAGGGCATACCCTTGGCGGCGTTCTTCCCAAAACCGCCGACCCAGGCCCGCAGGGTTGCCAGTGCGGTATCCCTCACAGCCGGAGCCTGGAAGAGAGGGTATTGATTAGATTTTAAGATTAAACTTAAAACTAAAACCAATTTAAAAGCTTAACTTAAAATTATAGGGGCTACAAAACCCCCTGAATTTTATCTTAAGTTAGGGTGATTAATGTAAAAACTTAAGCACTATAACAAATGAGGACCAGTTAACGGAGTTGGAATACTTACCCCGTCTAAGAGCTGGCTCACCAGATCATAACAGATGGTACACGTCTCGTGGTACCAGACCTGGATGTCCCCGTGCGGAGTCGCGCATGGAGCATGGGACCGGCAAACTTCGTGTCCACATGGGTCTTGAAGTGTGGCGGCGCATCCCGGATGCTCACAGTTGGTGGTCTGTAAGTGAAAAGACACATGAGTATCTTAAAGACTATCACTTACAGGCTAAAGGACAGAAGAACTCCGTTGCATGCCGGAGCTCGGAAAAAATTTGGGCATAACCCCTCCCTTATCGCCTGAATAGGCTATAACCCCGGAGAGATCCGGTGAGCAGGTAAGGGAGGGGGGATGGTTTAAGGTAGCTTAAGATAAACTTACTAGTTTAACATAAAAGATCTTAAACCTATAAAACTCGGACGTACCGGACTAAGTCCAGTGCGTGGCGGAGTGTCGTAACTCAGTGAGACGGAGTGGTTAGAAGGGACCAACTGTATGCCCCGGTCCACCCTGCTGGGTGGACTAGCACCTTTCCGCTGGATGCCAGGTCTCCGGTAGTAAAGGAGCCCTAGTAAGGTGGGAAAGAGCGAGAGGACATACAGACTCGGGCTAGCAACGGAGCGACGGAGTAGCAACGGAGGGGGGAAAGGCCAGTCCCCCCCCACCTTACCATCCGGCCGGACCGAGAAGTCGGAGAGGTCGAGTCCAGTCAGGGTCTGTCCCGTCCCTCTACTCCCTCCGCCTGGGGGGAGAGAGGGAGGCAGGCTCGGGTATGCGGAGCGAGCATGGGCAGACCGACCCACCCCCCCGACTCTATAGAAGAGCGGGAGGGGGGGAAGGTGACTGGACAGGCGTCTGGCTGCCCCGTGATCACGTAGTGACCACGGGGCGGTAAGAACAAAACAATGGACAACTAAGCCTAGAAACATAACCAGCTGATCAGAGAGATGCTATCGGGAAGCAACCGAACTGAAGAGCAGTAGCATATAGGCCCTATGGGCCACAACCTAGGCTAAGCAAAGCCAGACGCCTAACTAACCTAAACAAATATCATATAAAATAATTCAAATGAATAATAATGAAAGAAAGAAAAGAAAATAGTAGGAGAAAAAATCCAGGAGTGTACGACTAACCCGAAGGAAAGTCTACCACTCAAAGCTAGCCGAGGCCGATACTAAGAGCCGTGGCTAGGGTCTGGATGGAAGGAGCCTACATAAGGTAAAAGACATGCATGCATGACAAAACCGTGTAGACCGTACCCTAAACAAAGCGGATGATTAAAATAGAGCGTACTAAAGTAAGGGGATGTTCTGGGTATGGGCGACCAAGAACGAACCCACCACGAGGCAGAACCATGCTGCCATGGTTCCGACCTAGAGTTCGTATTTATACCTAAAAAACGGCAAATACGGGCTCAGGGCCGGAAAAAACCAAATAGCAATAAACACTGAGTACTTAACTTAGCTGCTGCGATGGCTGCACGCTCCATGATAAATAAATCCAAAGAAAAGGGCACAAAAAACACAGAGTAAAAAAGGGCACGTGTGTATCGTGTGCGCTAACTGAAAAGGATGGCCACCAGAGGCGCAGCAGTCGGCAGCATGGGATGGAGTAGTAGTAGTTGCTGCCCCCACTGTGGGTCGGCTCTCCTCTTGGGGGGATTTTGTAGTGGGAGAATTCTATTGGCATTTGGCTCGTGGTAGTGGTCTCACTCGCCATAGTGTTCATACCGACACCCTCTTGGAGGGTGAGCGAGTCAGTTATACTGACCTTTTTCTTTATTTATTTATTCTCTGGTATGTGTTAGTACATTTACCCTAGAAATAATAGATTAAAGGATATTTTGCGCAGCGACACGAGCTGAGCCCAGAAATGTAAATATCACAATTTGTCGTCAATTGTATTTTTCCCAACTATACACAAACCTGAGGTACTTTAACATAAGGAATGTACTTACGGCATAGCTGGAATTACGGCCATTGAATCGTGAACAAGGTGGTTAGGCAGTAACTACTGTGGGGTAGGCTAGCCAGCCCGGATGTAAACACTCCACTTTGCCTTTCAGCCCAGGTTCAGATTGAAGGGGGGGCATGAGGTGGGCATATCTGTAAAGGACCTCAGGTTTGTATAGTTAGGAAAAATACAATTTACGACAAATTGTGATTTGTTCCAACACGTAATACAAACCTTTCGGTCCTTTAACATAAGGTCCTAACATAAGGAAGACTCACTGATTGGTGGGAGGAATCTGAGTGAGCCTCTAGAAATGACTGGAGTTCTGCGCACCTAGGCTACTCCTCCCGGTCGTAAGAGCGAGGAGGAGTGCCCTGCTGCCTCTGACAACTTGATCGGAGTATAGGAGATGCATGATCAAGAGTCAGACTTCTGGGCCTTTTCGAAATGAGTAAGGGATCGTGACTCATCCAAAAAAGGGCTGTGAAGAATATTTGGCGTCGGAGACATAAATGCAAAGTTCTGGGAAAGGTTTGCATTATTGTCAGTCTCCTTCCTCCCCTTGCTAGAGGAAGGAGCAGGATTGCTTCTATGATTCTGATAAGAAACATAAAAAGGATGCTCTATGTGTAAGCCTACCGCATCAATCGTCCAACCAGCCAGTGTGAGTTTGAGTCCTATCCTCAACACGAAGGACGAGTGGGGGAACAAGGCGTGGAAGGGGGAGAGCCAGTCACTCTCGCATCCTTCTTACCTTTACAACTGCACAGCATGGACGAGATGCAACTTGTCCTCTTGAAGGAGCTGGGTAAGCAAACATCTTGCAAGCATCCACCACTGGTCCAGGGAAATGAGGTTTCAAGGACCTGTGGGCAGTCCCGAAGGGAAAGAAAGATATGGTCGCAATGACCTATTCATCTTCCTGTCCGACATATTCTTCGGAGTGATGCCAATCTACTGGTCTATCTATCGGCAGCAAAGTCTCTCTCGGTCTCGTATCCCACTGCAGCGAAGTATCTCACGGTCTCGTCATCTCCGCAGTGGAAAAAGACATCGACACTCCATGGTGGGTGTCGATACTCATGGGTACCGGAACACGCCAGTAGGGCGACGTAATGACTGGTCTGGATCAACCGATACAAAGTCCACAGCCTAGCTCGTGACAGTCTCGAACGCTTCGACAGCTGCCGACTGACTGTGTTCGGTCGTGTGAGGCGAGCCATCATGCATCCGAGGCGTAGTCACGTGACCCTCATCTTTTGAAGGGTTATGCCGAGAGACCATACAAATCGTCTATCTTGTTGCCACCGATGCTGGAAGGCGAGATGATGATTCTCTCAAGGCATGTGCCCAACAGACGAAAGTCAATTGCCTTCTAGAGACTGAGGTCCCTGATGGCAAGACAGAAGTTCTCATAGTAGTTGAATCTCAACTAAGGAGAAACGATACTATGTGCCGTTGAAGACAAGGTGATAGGTGAATGCAGACCTACGTCTTCACAGCTGAATTGAGAGAAGTTAACTCTCAAGATTCTGAATGGAGAAAAGTCCCGCCGATGACACCAACCCATGAAGACGGCTTAATCCCTGTTGTTTTACAGAGGACTGAAAGCGCTAAACCGCTACTTCATTGCTGTTCGGTGAGAAGTCAGAGTTGCAATGAAAGCGGAGCGCTTTTCAGTAATGAAAACACAGGGATTGTACTGCCTAAAGAACCACTGCTCATAGGCTGGATCAGGGAGGACATCTATATACTTGGAAGTAGAGCTGGCAGGGCGGGGAACAGGCGATGTCTTTCGTTATACATCTACAATTCGGGGTGGACAAAGAACAATTACACACCTACTAATACGAGATATATTTAGAAGACCAACTCAGATGTCTGAAGAAATCATTCCGCGTCATCGCAGCGGCAGGTGCGATGCAGTGGAAAACTAGGCTACAGACTTCTCTTACCGTGCGGTAAACAGAGAGATGATAACGAGTAGTGAGATATCTCTGTCTGAAAATTCTCGCGACGTCAAAGGTGACGCAGTAGAGATGATCATACACGTATGCGAGAATTCCAGCCAACCAGAGACCTAAGTCTGTGATTGCCGGGCAGAGATTCGGTTTGGTAGTCAATCATCGCAGAGGAGAGAGACAATATCCGACCGTACTATCTCGGAGAGCCAGCTGGTACTGGGCTGCGGCAGGCAGGGCTGGCAGGCAGCCCTTACACCGCTAGCTCTCACTCACTCGTCATCCTGAGTTGCCAGGCAATCCATTCCAAGAGGGAATGCTCTTGGGTAGAACCATCAAGAGCAAAATAATACGCTCGAGCATTTGCATTTAATCAAAACGGATTTCGGTGAATGCAGACGCTGTGGTGGTGGTGTTGTAACAATACCATAAGTATCTCAAAATCGAAACTGGTAACTCCTGGGAGGTTTGCAGGGTAGTCCCGAGTTGCAGTTCAGTTAAGAATATACTATTCATCTCAGGCACAACCCATAGGAGTTAACTACGGTATGTGCCTACACCTCGGACAATTCAACTGATAACAGACTCATGTCGCGAGGGCAATATACGTAGTAAATTTGTAGGTTCCTGTACAAAGACCTCCATCCTAAATTCTCTTCCATTCAAGGAACAAGAATAAGGACTGGAAGCCGACACCCTTCCTTCTCTAATGAAGAGAGCGAAGATGAAGTTTTCCCAAAGGAAGACTTCTACGGTGATAACAGGATACCGAAGACAATAGTTCAAGCCGAACTGGATGTTCCCACCCGTTCTTCTCTATCCCGGGGTTGGCCGCCTACTGAGGCGACGGACCGTCAGGTCCATCCAGGCTGAGCCCCTCCCGAGATATTCTTCCTTCAGCAGCAGTACTTCCCTCCAATGCTAGAAATTCCGGAAATTTTAGCATTCGGCAAGATTCCCGATTATCGTAGTAACAATTATCTGGGATTCTCGTCTTGCCCACTCTGGACCGTGGTTTCGCCCAAGTGTTTGCAGATCGTAGGAGACCAGAACACTCTGAGAGTGCTAGAAACTCCGAAAAATTATAAGCGCTCGGCGAACACCCACCCCGATTTCGTAGAAATTGAGGATAGGGAAAAATCCTTCCTCAATGACGGGGACTTACGTCTGGTAGACCCGAAGGTCCCTCCAGGAACACACCCGACGCAGAATCGTACAGAGAATGCTCTGCAGGATCCCTCCCCTTCCCGTCGCAGCCATAGGGAGAGAGGGAATGGGGAGGAAGATTGGACACTCTCGCTCGCCTTCCCAGCGGAACAAGCAGTCGGAGAAGCGAGTAAGGGCAGCACGGTGATGGCTGCTCAGAGTCTAGGAAAACGTTATCGTCTGGAGAAAACGTTTTCCCGAGGAGGGCTATGAAACTTGTACTGCAGGCTAAACGTCTGCCGCCACCGCGACCGTCATCTGGATGGGGCTGAGCGAGCACCTGCCAGGAGAGAGCTGATACCATCCTCCGACGAAACCTCTCAAGAGGACCGAAGGGAGAGCCCACCCTGGTCTCTGCGAGCGTGGTCCAGTGGGACCGTCACGTGAACAGCGGTGATGGTCACTCCGAGAGTCTGGGAAGCGTCATCGTCCTCGCCAGCCCCTCACGATCTCCTCCAACCACTTGAGTGAGGATCTGTTGGTCCCAAGACCGAACCAAGCTCGTGGCCGGACCGTAAGTAGTGCATTCATCACGGTCACTCCTGTTCGCCTTGTTCCTCCCAGTGTAGCCTGAGGAGGTTGAAGGGACAGGTGAGGGAGACATGACGCTCCTACCCTGCCTACTAGCAGAACCAGTAGGCTGGGAGGACTGCAAGCGATCACCAACCCACGGTGGCGATTGAGCTGCAGGTCTGGACCAGCAGTCTTCTCGCGGAGAAGCGCTGGACCCAGGACGGAGTGTCGGTCTCTTGCGTCAGGAGAGCTGCTACGAGCGCTCCTCCCCTGCCTACCAGAAGAACTGGTAGGCTGGGAGCATTAAGAAACTTAAGGCAGGTATATCTGATGGTCCTCAAAAAAGGGAACTCATCAAGGATACTAGTTTTGATGATGCACTGAATCCTGCTGAACTCTCTGCCTGGTTGTCCCTTAAGTCAGTCATTGCAAACTTCCTCGGCAACCACAGAA
Organism: Macrobrachium nipponense; assembly: GCF_015104395.2. NCBI lineage: Eukaryota > Metazoa > Arthropoda > Malacostraca > Decapoda > Palaemonidae > Macrobrachium > Macrobrachium nipponense. The sequence continues at coordinate 4,939,058 of NC_087219.1, read as the reverse complement.
GTTCCCAATATCAGAAGGTGGTTGATGAGTTAATGGAGAATTTCCACCAAGTCCTTTTTAAGATAGCATCGTAGCATTCTGACAGGACAAGGTAAGAGCTCTTGCGGATCACTGTCCAGTCATTCAGTGAGGGAATGAAAACAAGGCAAATCTGTCATGCGCCAAGGAATTCTGGGTCTTGGCCACGAATTCCAAGACAAAATCAAAAGCCACAGACCTCCAACCCCTGGTGTGTTTAACATCATGACTCAGGCCATGAAGCTCCCAAACTCTTTTTGAAGAAGTCATATGGCCAACAGGAAAATTGTCTTTAAAGTTAGATCTCTGTCTGATGATCAGTGCAGTGGTTCAAAAGGAGCTCAAGTGAGACTTCTCAGGACAAAAGAAAGATCCCACGCAGGGAGCTTGAGTTCCCTTGGAGAACAGGACAGTTCAAAACTCCTGAACAAGATTTCCCACGCCTTTCAAACACAACTGATTATATATTATATATCAGTTCAGTCAGTTACCTTATTTTCATTGTTATTGTTATTTTCTGCATTGTCGAAATATGATGGATGTCCTATGTAAGGGCAGCATATGGTTGATTTTAGGTATCTATTGATGCATTTAAGTTGTGCTGGGCCGTCATAAGATGTGACATCATAGAAGACAAGATGGCAGCGGCATCTGGTGGATGTAAACAATAACACGGGAAGAAGGAAACACGTGCGTGTGTTGTTTGGTTGGTAGGAGAGAGTTCTCTGTTGAGTAGGAGTTTTTGGGTTGTAAGTCTTGTTGTGGTGTTGTTTGAAGAACGTGAACAGGTAGGTAGATTGTACAATTGTATAAAGAAAGCAAAGATTACTCTAGGATAAAATTCAAACTCGTAGTGGAGCGTGGCTGATCAAAGATGGCTGGATCTGACAGTGAACAAAGGGAGACTAGATGGAGAAGGGAATGTCCAAGATTTAGCAGGATACAAGAAGAGTACAAAAAATGGAAAGGTCAAGTCGAAGATTGGCTATTGATGCTTGGAGAAGATACAAAATACCTGGCGATAGAGATAAGAATGAGCTTAAAAGGGAAAGCCCAAGAACTAGTGGAAGGATTAGCTAGAAGTAAACTTATGGGTACAAAGGGTCCAAAGATAATCCTAGCCAAACTAGATAAAGCCTATCTAAAAGACACGGTAATGGAGAATTACAGTAGAATAAGAGACTTTTCAAACGAGAAGAGAATAGAGTAAAAAGATGAGGGACTTTTCAATTAGGTACGAAAAGGTAGCACCCGAGTGTGACACAGCAATGGGGAAAAGCATGCTTGAAGGGGAAGTCAATGGTTATCATGTACTGGAGCAAGCAAATCTCACAGAAAATAAAAAACAAATGGTATTAGTGGCTTGTGGGCAAGGAAAGTTAGAGTACGAAACAGTGTAGCAAACAATGAAAAGACTATTTGAGGGATTGGGGATTATAGAGGAACAGGAATAGGGGAGGTCAGAAGACAATGCGAGTTCTGGGAGAGGGAGGAAACACCAGAGATATCGGGGAAGATGGAACCGAGGTAGGAGTGGTAGAAATCCTATAAACAAAGAAGGGAAAGTAACAGTATGTGCAATATGCAGCTCGGAATGGCATTGGACAAGGAATTGTCCTCAGAATTTTCATAATAGGAAAAAACTGAAACAAAACAAGAAGTAAGCAGAAAACAGAAACTGGTACAGAAGAAGAAGTTTATGTAGGAGACGTTAATAAAATAGAGGAAGAGTCGTGGGAAGTGGTTGATGGAACTTTAGACACAGCATAAATTGACAGTTTGCGGGGAATTGACTAGCATGCATTGTCATGGAGTTGAGTCAGGAAAAGTTGATGAGAATGAAGAATACTAGGACAGAATATAGTAGTGTTTAATTTTGGTGAGACATCTTATAAGTCAAAAGAAATAATGGAAATACCAGCGATAATAAAAAACAAGAAGTGTTATCTGAAAACAGAAATTCTGCAGGATAATATACCCTGGTTAATAGGTAAGCAAACCATGAGCAAAATGGGTGACCATAAATTTGAAAGAAAATTGTGTCATACTAGAAGTATTAGGGGGAACAAAGGTAAGGTTAAGAGAAGACAAACAGGGTCATTTAAGAGTATCTATAAGGAGGAGTAAGATAGAAAAATTATTACTGGAGGGTTGGAAGAGAAAGTCTGAGGGAAATTAAGAGCACAATGAAGAAATTACATTTACAGTTTGGTCACGGAAGTGGAGACAAAATATGGAAGCTAACAGAGGAAGCACAATGGATTAATGTGTTAATAGAGAAAGATATGGAGGAATTAAAAAAGTTACTAACAGACCTGCTTGGAAATTGTGAGATATGTAAAACACAAACGAAATCCAGCTAAACCAGTTAGTAGGCTTTTCTTGGAGTAAAACATTAAATGAAGTTGTAGCAATGCATGTGGGAGAGATAGAAGAGAAAAAGTTCTTGGTAATGGTGGATATGGCAACAAGGTATTGTCAGGCTTATTGAATAAAAGATAAGAAACCAGAAACTATAATAAAGACACTTATTTAAGGCTGGTTTGCTATATTTGGAGCACCCTCCAAAATATTGTCAAATAATGGAGGAGAATTTAAAAATGAAAAAGTAAGGAGGATTGCAGAAAGATGGAATATTAAGGTATTAGCCACAGCATTGGAATCTCCATGGAGCAACGGATTATGTGAAAAGACTGAAGGCATGATCAAGGGAAGTGAAAGAAAGATGATGGAGGATGAGGAAGTAGACTGGTCCATAGCATTGAAATGGGTAGCGAGTGCTAAGAACTGCTTCATGAATAATGGAGGTTTCTCTCCTAACCAATTAGCATTTGGAAAAACCCTTCCCTGCATAACCTAATAGGAAGAGAGTTCTAGTCCTGCAAGCAGAGGAGGGATGGAAGAGGGTATGGTAAGGGATACACTGAATGCAATGCACAAGGCCAGAGAAGTGTTTATAAAAAATGAGTTAAGTAATAAAATAAGAATTGTGTTAAACAAAAACATCAGAGAACATAAATTTGAAGCAGCAGTGGTAGATGAGGTATTCTATAAGAGGGAAAATGAAAAGGAAACGAGAGGGCCTGCTCAGGTAGTGGGAGTATCAGGGAAAACAGTAGTAGTTAAACATGGGGATTATTTAAGGGAAGTAGCTAGAATAGAAGATACTAGGATTCAAAGACTACCACCAGAAACAGAAAAGATATCTGCTAGAATAGATAAATCACATGTTGTGAAAGGTAGATCAGATGGGCCAAATGAAGGGAATGTAGATTGGCAAGAAGGAGAGGAGATAACAGTGGGCTGGAGAAGGAATGCAGACACAGAAGAGGCTATAGAAAGAGATCTGGTAGAGGAAACAATAGAAGATGACGGGTAAAGTAAGTTAATAGAGGGCGAGTTAATAGAAGACACCAAAATTCAAAAAGGAAATAGAGTTAGAGCTGTAAACAACGATACAGGACAAGTAGAAGAATGGACAATATTAAGTCTTGCAGGAAAACGATCAAGCAAATCATGGGCTGATTCATACACTGTACAAGAACTGCAGTCAGATGACAAGGGATGGATTAACTTGAGGGTAGAAAAAAAAATGAAGATGAAGAGGAGGTGTTGCCAGGATTTGAAAATAGAAGTGTAATGGAAACTAAACAAAACGAACTTCAAAGTTGGAGAGAGAACAAGGTATATGAGGAGGTAAATGATGTTGGACAAAAAGCTATATCTACAAGATGGATAGTAACTGAAAAGATAAAAAAAAAAAAAAAAGGGGGGGGGGGGGGCAAAGGATATGTAAAGCATGATTGGTAGCTAGAGGGCTTGAAGAAGAGATGGCAGAATGGGAAAAAGAGGCTTCCACATGCAACGCTGAAATTTTAAAATTTTGTCTGACCATAATAAAAGTGAAAGATTGGAATTGTTATACACTGGATGTCAAAACTGCATATTTACAAGGTGACGAGATACAAAGAGAAGTATATTTAAAGCCACCTAGGGAAGATGGTTGGAGTGGATTATAGAAGTTGAAAAAACTGTCTATGGGCTCAAGGATGCAGCAAAAGCATGGTATTGTAAAGTGGTAAAAGTAGTGGATTAGCTTAAAGGTGAGAGAAGTAGACTAGAAGTCCCATATGGTGGAAGTCCAGGAAATCCAGGAGTGGCAAAATCCACCATTGAAGCCAAAGCCCAGAGTGTTGGGGAGGCTATAGAAGGGTTGATATATTTTAAGCATTTGTGGGAAGAGGTAGTAGGAGGGAGAAATTTAGAAGCTGATAGTAAAACACTACTAACCACCATCAAATCAAATACTGGTGTAAGTAGTAAGATTAAAAATAGATATTGCAGCAATAAGAGAAATAATAGAATCTGGAGAAATAAAGGAGGTGAGATGGATAAAAGGAAATGATCAAGAAGCTGATGTACTAACTAAAGCAGGAGTTTCAGAGAAAAATATTAGAAATTATGTAGAGAGTAGAGTTGGAGAATAAAGGAAATTACAGCGGATTAGGTTAGGAAGCAGTCAGAGGGAAGGGAGAGAGAGATAAGTGTGATTATATATTAGTTTAGTCAGTTATATCTCCTTTTTGTTGTTATTGTTATTTTCTGCATTGTCGAAATATGGTGGATGTCCTTGGAGCAGGAGACACCTTCGTAGCATATACCTTCAACTTCTTGATCGGTGCCTTATCATCCTTCCGACGGACTGGAACAGGAACAGGGGATAAGGGGCTAGCAACACTGTTGTCACAATCACGTACATGTAAGGAAGGGTCACGAGCGCAAAAAGAAGACAGCAAAGCACTTTTAACACTCTCATCATCATGAACACATACACGTAAGGGAGTGGCCCGGCCGTGGAAGGAAGAAGAATCCCTCTCACGTACCTTATCTCCATGATCGTAAGCACATACACATAAGGGAGAGACATGGCCGTGAAGCAAAGTTAATGATGCATTCCCCACACATTTGGGAGAGACATGGCCGTGCAGGGAAATCTGCAATGCCTTCCCTTCTCATACCCCTTCCAACCTCCCAAACACGTACATGTAAGGGAGAAACATGGTTGTGTTGAGAAGACGGTGGTGCACTCCTCTCACTCGCAGAAGACTTAGCCACAAAGTCCCTAATTCTCCAACGTCTGACTCGAAGGTGAGGGGGGGAAAAGGAGAGAAGAAGCAGATGTAATATAACTTCCCCCTCTACGACATCTCTTGCTAGGGGGTGGAGGGAAGAATTACTCTGTTTACAACTCTCCTTCCCAGGAGCAGAATATTCAAACACACTTTGAAACAACGTCTCCGATGGCTCAGCGCGAGGAAGCGATGACGTCCTTAGCAGAATGGGATGACATCACAACAACAGAAGGAATAGACGCCACCACAGCTGACGTCATAGGCTGAGAGGATGCTGGGAGTGACATCACATCTCTAAAGGCAACGCTGGTCGATGGCCTCACTTGTGGAGCGATAAGAGACGACCCAGTAAGCGTCAACATTGACATAGGCATCCTGCTAGGAGACAGCAAACTAGATCCAAAATAAATGTAGTCCTGGAGGAGGCAGGACTGGCAATGAGGTCAAGGGGGGTTACGTGCCTCCAAGAAATGAGACAGCAGGCCATCAAAGGAGAGGGAACCCGGAAGGCCTAGCTGACTATATATTGTATAATTGTTATTGGTATTTTATGCATTGTTGAAATATGGTGGGTGTCCTATATATGGACAGCATAAGGTTGATTCTAGAAGGTGTCTGTTGATGTATTTAAGTTGTATTGTGACGTCATAGACAAGATGGCGGCGGCGTTGGGGGGATGTAAACAATAACACGGGGCAGTAGAAAGCACGTGCTGGTGGTGTGTGGTTGGTAGGGGAGAGCTCTCTGTCTGGTAGGAGTTTTTGGGTTGTAAGTCTTGTGCTGATGTTCTAAGGTGATTTCTGGAGTATACTGGAGTTGGAGACAGCGTACAGGTGGGTAGATTATTCGTGTTAATAAAAGGGGTTAGGCTAGGCTAAAATTCAAACTAGCGACACCCAAACAGCTGCCATCTTCTTTGATTCCAAATCTGAAATTAATGAAACAGATGGTGTAGCCTCTTCCCTCTCGGGAAGGACATTAGATCCCACGCGAGAGGGGGCTACATTAAACAAAACATTATCCTGCACTACACCAATACCTCCAACGACGAATCGATGGAAGAAAAGGAGAGACAGAGGAACAATTGCAGAAGGGGGAAGCCAAATAGTCTAAACGAGGAGCAGGAAGCCCCTCCCAAGAAGGAAGATTAGAAACTCTGCAATGCTCCCTCCTCCAGTAAAACACTTTCCACTACAACTTAGGCCAGGCACAACATTCTGGGCAGAGATTAGTAACAGTACAAAAAGTAGATCGGCACCTACTGCATGTCGTATAGGGATCTGTAACTGTAGAAGCCAAAATCCTGGAGCATGGAAAACCCTGAATGTCCAGGCACATGCGTTGAGTAGGCCATGAAACTTGGAGTACTCCATGATAAACACAATCACACACACAGACACAACCGAAAACAGAAAGAATCACGGCACACGGCAAACAAAGCAACCAGCTTGAAAGGAGAGCAAAAGTGTCTATTCTCCAAAGCGTTCAAAGTAAGACTAACGCATCACGAGATGATTGCTTGGTCGTCAACCAGCTTCCACCTCGTATACGCACGAGTTACCAGATCTCAGCGATTCCTTGCTACACAATCTTTGATTGTTTTAACCAGTTTCCACCTGGCACAAGGTTTATCCTATTGTTAAGACCAAAGGTTTGTTCCACATATGAATAACAATTTTTGCTAGTCAAAATTAATATGGATTTTTATAAATTAATCAAACATCAACACTAAATATTAAACCAGTTGTCAATCAAAATATCTGAAAGCCACCTACTCCCTTGCACCTATGCATTTTACTTTCATCTCAAATACAAACTGTCTTACCTGTTCTTTGGCATTTTGCAAATCCATCTCAGCATCTAACAACTTCTTGTGGATACTCTCCACTTCCCTTTCCAATTCTGCAACCTGTTTTTCCAAGAGCTTCTTGCCCTCATTCACAAAAGTATTTTCACTGCTCACTTTTTCCAAGTTGATCAAGGTCTCTTCAAGCTGTGCTGCATTCTTTGTTTTCTCTTCCTTGAGGATGTCATGTTTCAAAGTCCATGCCTCCTCCTTTGCTTTCAATTCACTGTTCAAAATTTCCAGTCTCTCCTTGCTATCTAAAGCTACCTGGCAATTACCTACACAGTCTTTCTCAATGACCTCTTTTGACTTTTCTACATCTGCCTTTTCCTATGGAAGAAAAACAAGGACATTTATAATAGTCATCTGCATCATGAACAAAAGACAACACTTAATCAGGAAAATGTAAGCTAAAACAAAGTACAGTTCACAGGTCACACATTAGAGAACGGGGGAAATTCATTGATAGAAGATATATCTTTTAAAAGTAACTAGTACTATTACCCAATTTTGAAAAGACTTGACCAACAATGACCAATGACTTTAGTTGATGGTCTCTACAACCCTTGTAAAAACTCCTATATAAAACCGATGTATAAGATAATCAGTAGTTAATTATTTTTGAAAGATATGCAAGCAGTTTTCCCATTTTATCATTCTTAAAACATGAGCAAACAGTTTTCCTAATCTTTCCATACAATAAAGTAGTTACCCTAAATCATTTTTCACAAAAGATAAGCAAATAGTTTTCCTATATTATAATTTTTAAGTAGCTTAGCAAAACTACCAAGTCACTTCTACAGATTCTCATATGTTCAATGCAGCCCATTATTAAATTAAGAAAGGAAATTTGAGCACAGTAGAGTTCAAGAAGGAACATGCTAAAAGTAATGAAGTTGAAGATATATAGTATTCAGCAACTGGAAAACGGAGTTCTGAAAGATCAAAATGGGGTTTAGACACAATAAGAAGGGATGAGGAACGTTACCCAGAAAACCAGTAGGTATGGATGTAAAAGGACACAGACCTGGGAGAAGGCATGAAATCACAGGAAGATGAAATCAAAGGAAAATGTGATAAATGAAGAGCAAGACATGATGCAAACACAGATCAGAGCAGAGGGGGAGGGAACTAATACATACTGCATCCAACACATTACAGGGAAAGTAAATTTATTGTCTGAAAATGTAACAAGAAGAAAGGGCTTGCCTTTTTTTCAAGCAGCTTCTTTAGTTTTTGGTTTTCCATTCCAACTTTCCTAAAGACTTCCTCTCGTCTTGCTAATTCAGCAAGAGCTTCCTTATGCAATGACTGAAGCATCTCACATTCATCTTTGTAGGCCTGCAACACAAGAGTTTCTTATTATAAACTGATGTCGAACACTTAGTTAGGATTTGCCTGAAAACTGATGAATTATTTAATAAAAGGAAAATACTCACCTTTTACATCACAGTACAATGGAACCCCCGTATTAGCGGGGGATGTGTATTATACCCCCAGTGAATAGTTAAAATCTGCCAATACTTGGAACCCTATGAAAATGCTTAAAACCACCTATTTTATTGGTTCAAACTCAAGAAAAACCCACTAAAAATGCTTATACCTGGTGTTTTAAATAGCTTCATCACAAAGAGTGCAATCAATCATGAAATTGATATGGAAGTACAGTAATTGGTGGATATTTTTCATAGAAAACTACCGCAAATACGCAAATTTTCCACGAATAATGGGTAGACATGGTCCATAGAGAAATCCTCGAATATGAGGGGTACACTGTATGCAGAAGTTGCTAACTAGAAATTCAACAAAATCCACTTCTAAATACCTTGCAGTTTGTTTTTACACATCATTCTTCTTATTTTTATCTGCCAATAGGGTTTCACACATCACATAATTATAAATATTGTTTCCATTTCTCTCCTCATAGGACAAAGATAGGTTAAATTATTTTCCCTCTTTATATAAAGCTTTATGAAAATCTACATTGAAAAAAAAGAAATTACTGTACCATCAAACTGGAATTCATACATGCACATAACTTGACTGTCAACACTCGTTAGTGTGGCAAGTGGTGTACAAAATGAAATGTGTTATAAGATAAACTTACCTGTAATTTTTCTATCTGCTCTTTCTGCCACTTATTTTTCATGTCTCTGACTAGATTGACAGTCTTTCTTTCTGTTTCCAAGCGATCTTTCCTCTCCAGAGCCAAATCCCTTTTGTAAGACTGTTGAAAAATTGCAAAACAAACACTAATTAATAAACAATTCAATATAAATAACGTTTCTTTGCACCTAAACTGAAGATCACAAAAAGTAAAACAAATTCTATATAGAATGAAACATTATTATAATAAAATTAAGTTTCATATATACTTACCAAGTAATTGTTTTAGCTATACTTTAGCATTGCAGCATACCCTGAATTCAAAGTATCATCTTAGCGTTTCCGCTGCCCAGTACGTATACCCACTGCACAAGTCTACTTGTTAACAACAATAACCAGCAGCCAGCTCATTCCTATTTTGCCATTATGTCCATAAGAAGGGAGGATGGAGAGCTCTGATTTGGTAATTATTTGTTAAGTATATAAAAAACTTAATTCTATAATAAAAATATCATTTTCATATAAGTAACATACCAAGTACGTACTAATTACTTTCGCTAACTCCCACACTGAAAGGGGGGTGGGATGACAGGACATATTCTATTTCAAAACACTGTGATAATGACTTCAAAATAGAAAGGATGCCTAGCATTGAAACAATGCTTGTCATTTCCTTATCTGGCAAGAGAGCTACTGCAGGTGAATACTGCCTCTGGTTGGTGCTCATCTTAACCTGTAGTGGCATATCGGTTGAGCCGAAAGTCACCTCTACATCAGTGTAGTCTTGCAGAGGAGGATATGCCTGATCGCTGACACTCCGAACATCAAAAAGTGCACTTACTCTTGGTGCAGTACCAATATATCAAACAACCAGACAATGCTGCCACCCACACCCACCACAAAACCACTACCCATCCATAAAGACTGGAAGGCACTCCAGGTACAAGGTAACCCCAGGCTCCCCAAAAATCGACACCCTACATCAAGGCAAGGAGACAGAACAGAGAAAGAATCACTCCTATGCCGAAAAGACAAATTATGCTAGAAGGCAAAAGATGTCGCAATTACCTGGAATTCACGCATTTTCACCTTGAATGCAAGCAAGGTGTCTTTCCAGATCCGAGAATGTGCCTCAGAGATCAGGTCCCTTAAGAAGAATGACAGGGAATTCTTCAAAAGAGGGTGAGAAGGATTATTGACAGAACACCAAAAGTTACTAGAAGGTCCTCTGATTTTTACAATACCTAGTAAATAATACATTAAGGCTCTGGCTTGACAAAGAACCTTTCCTCTTCCTCCAGGCCTAGGATTTCCATTAAACTCTTCTTGGATGCATCCTCGTTCTTGGCTAGAAACCTCAGGGTGAAAGAGCACAATGCATTCCCTTGGGAGAAGACTACCCTTTTGTTAATAGCTTGCTATTCACTTATACACTTAGCAATCCCCAAAGCTATGAGGAAGAGCGTCTTCCATGTGCGGTTCTTGAGGGAAGCAGAACAGAGGGGTTTGAAAGGAGAGCCTGTGAGCCAGTTTAGCACATCTAGGTTACCTGAAACCAAAACAGACTACCTTTGCTATGAAGTATTGAACAATTTGATGAGGTTAGGATCTTGGTTTGACGACAGGTCCATACCTCTGTGCTTAAAAACTGATGTAAGCATTGCTCAGTATCCTTTAATGGTGGAAGAGGAAAGACCTCTAGAGGAGGACAGACCTCTAGAGGTCCTCAGATAGAGGAGGAAGTCCACTTTTGAGTCAAAGACGTCTCAGCAGATGAGACGTTATGTCTGAGGCCCCATCAATGAAAAACTGTCCATTTTGATTGGTAGATGTCGCAAGAAGACTGTCATCAGCACTTTGCAATAGCTTTTGCAGCTGCTCTTGAAAAGCCTTTCACTTTGAGTTTCCTGACAGTCTGGAGCCTGTCAGAGTGAGAGTGGACAACCTTTGGTGGTATCTCTTGAAGTGCCGTTGTTTGAGTAGCCACTGTCTTTGGGAGAGCAACCTTGAAAAGTCCTAATCTAAGCGCGCTCATTAAAATTCTCACCTGTGACCTGGCTTTTGATCTTTCGCCGGAAACTCAACAGTTCTGGTGACGTCATTAGTTCCACCCACAAGGGGAGGGATTAAGTCAATTAATCACACCTAAGGGGCGTCGGTGGATAATCCTCAACCAATAAGGGCCACTACCAGGCGGGACAGTGGCAAATCCTCTGATACAGCGTGGTAAATATTGTCAAAACTGGACCTCTTATATCGCTAATTGAAAACTCAAATCTCTTGCTGAGACAACAAACACCACATCTTGCAGGTCACATTCTCTCGGCAATACCGTCAAACTTGAATCATTTACGGATGCAACATAATAAGACATTCTTCACTTTCTCTTTACATATCACACGCATCTAAAATGTGAAAAAACAGCGTATTCAGGGTGAATTTGTTGTATGAAAACATAAGTTTTATCTTATATTGATCGCGTTAATAATCCAAAATCCTATGATACGTAAAAACAGTCAAAGAATTAAATGCATCTCTCTTCACTTTTACTCGTACAGTGGACCCCCAGTATTTGCGTTCTCCGGATTCGCGGACTCACACATTTGCGGATTTCTCTCGGAAACGTTTCCCTGCATTATTCGCGGAAAATTCGCACATTCACGGTATTTTTCTATGAGAAATATCCACAAATTCCTGGTTTTTGTGATCAATTTTATCATAAAATGCACTTTTTGTGATAAAACTATTAAAAAAACCAAGTATGAAAATTTTTAGTGGTTTTTCTTAAGTTTTAACTAACAAAATAGGCTGTTTTTAGCGCTTTTATAGGGGTTCCAAACATTCGCGGATTCTAACTATTCACAGGGGGGTCTGGTACGCATCCCCCGCGAATACGGGGGGAACACTGTAATTCCTGTGTGTTTTATCTTATTGATTTCAGGAAAAGACAACTTAGTTGTACAATTAATACCAAATCCTATGGTATGACCAAAACTTTCCTATCTTGAGCAAAGTGTGAGATGATTGAAGAAATATAAACATATTGCTAGTTTTTTAAGCCACAGACGAAAATAATGAAACACGGAGCAAGCGGCCTACCTCCTGGTACCAGCCACAATCAGAGGCCGCCAAACAAACGTCTCATAGGCACAAGAATCTACCTTAAGTGAATCGACTATAGCTATATGCCCTGTTTGCCCACACCTATAACATTTAATGTTCCTATCTCTCTGACACTCACTAACTAAATTACCTGTCTTCCCACACCCAAGACAAGCTCCAATGCCCACCGACATTCATTCTTCTTATGCCCTGATTTCCCACATCTATAACACTTCTGCTCTCGCTCACAGCTAACTGACCCTAACCCTCCGACACTTGCACTTCTATCTTTCTTAGGTTTCACCACACTTATATTACTTGCTCAACGGTCCTATCAACCACTGGCTCTGCCATTTGCCTTGGCCCTTCTAAAACTGCCTCCCTATAGCTCTTAAACTCAGGCATACCTTCATTTACTTCGGACCTGACGCTGACACTTATGCTCTCTTTTATACACCAAGTTAGCTCATAATCGTTTACTCTCTAAAATATCATTCCATGTTAACCTCTCAATCGTCCATCTCATTTTCTCCTTACGTTTTAGGTTTATAAACTCATATACACTCTCAGGCACTGTTGCTAACAACTTTCTCACTAACTCCTTACACTCATTTATTCCCTCATCCCCAAACTTTTTTCTAGCTAATGTCTCTAACCGGCACACATACATAGACAATGACTCACCAACATTCATTCTTGCCTCCTCAAAATCATTCTTCCTCCTATACCTAACACTACTCTTTGCCCTCCAAGCCTGTTCCACAATCCTAGCTTTAACACTTTCATATGACATCCCCTACACTCATCATTATCCCTTACATGTTTAACAAATACCCATACTTTGCTATGTAATACTTCTCCTATTCTTTGAAAAAGATCCCTATCTCTCTATACCCATATTCCTCATACCTTGCACATCTGGGTACCTCTCTCTCATATACACAGCCTTTTGTACTTCTCGCTCACTTTCACTCTCACTTCCATTACTTCCATCCTGATTCCTCTTAACCTCTTATGAATACAATGAATCCACATCCATACTGACATTCATACTCCTATCCACACCCTTCTTCTTGCCTACTTGTTCCCACTTACCACTATCCTAATCATTCTCATCCTGTTCCTTACCCTCATCCCTTTCCCCAACATCTTTAGTCCTTGTCTCATCCACCCCCCTTTTTATCCTTATCCTCAGTCTTATCTTTGACCTGTGTCTTTCCTTTCTTGTCCTCACTTATAATAACCACGTCACCCTCATCACTGGTACTCTCATCTACCCTCTCTTTCACTTTCTTCACCACTCCTGACCCATCACAAGGCCCAGGAAGCCTACCTACAACAGCTCCCTTTCCAATAAGTCCCTTCATCCTCTCTTGCACAGCATTCATCAATCCAAACTTCTCAACCATCCACTGTTCAACCTCTTTCATTCCCTCTTCTGCACTCCTCATCATTCCTCTCAACTCTTCTAATTCCCACTTTTGAAACTCATTCTCAACTCTGAGCCTCTCATACTCCACTTCCAATCTTTCCTTCGCTTCCCTTGCCAACCGCAATTCTTCCTTCAGCCTCCCCACTTCAGTAAAACCTTCCATACTCATTTTCTTCACCAATCATGCACAACTCACTGTACCAACTGTCCCGTGGCTGCCACACCAGTAGTCCCTGTTCAGGCGGTAAAATAATGTTGCGGAATCAAAGCTAAAAGCAAGTTAAATACCAAGATTTCCCCACATTTACTTTACTCGTACCAGCTAACAATATTCCCCCAGCCACGCTTTCCTCTTTATGTTACTATTTAAGTACAGGATGGTTGGGTCAGCGAGGAAAACAAACAAAACTCTCAAAATCCATGTACTCACCATATACCAAGAAATTCAAGGAGACACTCTGTGCTGTCCACTGGATACAGTCATCGAGACTAAAACAACCGGCGAATATCAATATACCAAAAAAACAAAAACAAACAAGCACCAAAACCACACAACTCAAAACATGACAAATCACTACACCAAACACCAATCAACAAGACTACACAACAACTCACAACACAACAAATCAGAAACACCAAACACGATATAGCAAATACACAAAACATCCAAACCCTTCCTATTGCCTCCAACGAACACAAACAACCTAACGAGACAACAACCAAAACAACCAGCCTCTCTCTCTCTCTCTCTCAAGCAACCCTTCAGAATGTTGTTAAATACCTTACAAGAGCCACAAAGTTAATTCCATCCATCACACAAATAGGTTACTGAAGACTTAGAGCCTAAACATGTATGACCTAGAAACACAATGATTGCGAGGACAACTAATAGAAATATTTAAAATACTGAAAGGCATAACAAAAGTAGACAGTAACCTATTACATTAAACAATAACCAGACAAGAAATAATGGATGGAAACTAGAACTGAAGAGATACAACACATCCCACTATGGGAACTTCTTTACATACAAGATATGTGACACATGGAATAAACTGCCACCAGAAGTTGTAAACAATAATGTGGAAGAATTTAAAAGAAAGCAAGACAAAATCATTAGGACACAGAATGAACAGTAAAACCTGCTCCTACAGATAAGTGAACACACGATGTCTCCTCGGATAGACTAACAAGTTTTTGAGACACCTAATCCTTGTAACTACATCACTACTCCATAAAGTCTTAATATTCTTTTTCCCCCATAAGACTCCTCCTATCGAGGAGTCGTGATCACATGAGCAACACCTGACTTCACAAAGATAAGAGAGAGAGTAATATTCTTAATCTTTTTCTTGTTGTTTTCATAACATTGATAGCCCTACCTATTATTTTTTTGGTAGCATTGTCTTCCATGACATTTAAGCTACAAAACTGTATGAAACAAGATGAATGCACTGCAATCTCATGCAAGGAATGAATGAACATATTTTATATTAAAAATTTCATGTTTACTTCACTATAAATATTTTAGCATTAAGTTTACTGAAGTTCATAACTCTTATATCATTATAATCCTTAAATCATATGCTTGAAAATGTTTAGTGATGAAATTGGGAAACATTCCTTTTCTGCAGGTAAAACCGAGGCGTAAGGAGTTACAATTTTTGAAAGACTTTTTTGTCAGGAGAGGTCAGAATGTACCTCCTAACTATTTGAACGCTCGAGAGAGACCAAGAGTTTCCAACCCTGTGATTGGCTTACCAACAGCCAATCAGGAGTGTCATAAGGGATAGACTTAGATATCAGATGCAGGGTTTATGTGAATCTATTATAGTAACATTTGTTCCAGCTACTTCTCTTATAGAATCCCCATATTTAAACAGTACCATTTTACCTGATACTCCCATTACCTGACCAGGTCCCCTCCATTCATTTTCATTTTCTCTCTTATAGACTACCTCATCTCCCACTACTGCTTCTTTAAATTTATGTTCTCTGACATTTTTATTTAAGCAATTCTTATTTTATTACAAGACTATGGCCTTATGCATTGCATTCAATGCATCCCTTACTATACTCTCTTCCATACCTTTGTCTCTGCTTGCAGGACTTGAACTCTCTTCTCCCATTAAATTAGGCAAAGAAGGGTTTTTTTTCAAATGCCAATTGGTTAGGAGAGAAACCTCCATTACTCATTAAGCAGTTCCTAGCACTCACTACCCATCTCAATGCTATGGACCAATCTACTTCCTCATCCTCTATAATCTTACTTAAACTTTCTTTGATTATGCCTACTGTCTTTTCACATAATCCACTGCTTCACGGAGATACCTACGCTGTGGCCAATATAGTGGAACCTCTACATACGAAAGTCCCTACGTACGAAAAATCCAGGTTACGAAAGCAAAGACAAAGACAATAATTCAGGTTGCGAAAGGGTAATGTCCGAGATTTGCCCGGGCCGCCGAGAACAATTTTAAAACTTGTGTGCCGCCAACTCAGTAGACTCGCCACCATCCTCCCACTCTCCCATTGGTTCCTGATGCTAGTCATGGCTGTAAGATCCTGCTCTCCTATTGGTCAGCATCTGTTCCATCATGCCTCTATATAAAGGCGTTCCTTGACCATTTCTTGCGGCAGCGTTATCGTAAACACCTGGAATTCGTTCATTAACATATATTTTGTCTTGTTAACGTAAATTCGTGTTAGTGATTTTGCTTTCGTTGTACTGTTAAGTTACTTTATCAAGTTGTGTGTGAACTTAATTACAGGTGGCCCTCGGTTAGCGGCAGGGGTCCCGTTCCTGGCCGCCGACGCTAAGTGATTTTCGACACTAAGCGCTTTTAAAGCCTATGGCCGCTGCACACCTTCTTTCGAAATTAGACCAGTCAAAGGCGCCGTAATCCCACAATGGCGCAATAAGTAAAATGATATTGTTATAATACAATAAAGTTTCATACATACTTACCTGGCAGATATATACATAGCTAAGACTCCGTCGTCCCCGACAGAAATTCAAATTTCGCGCCACTCGCTACAGGTAGGTCAGGTGATCTACCGGCCTGCCCTGGGCGGCAGGACTAGGAACCATTCCCGTTTTCTACTCATATATTTTCTCTTCCACCTGTCTCCTTGCGGGGAGGCTGGGTGGGCCCTAATCGTATATATCTGCCAGGTAAGTATGTATGAAACTTTATTGTATTATAACAATATCATTTTCATACAATCAACTTACCTGTCAGATATATACATAGCTGATTGGCACCCTTCGGTGGAGGGTAAGAGACAGCTACTACTGGAATAGACAGGTAAACAACATCTGTTGTAGGTATAAAATAAAAACCTTGGTTCCTACCTGATAGGTGGTAGACTTCGTGGGTGTTTGCCCCGTAGTCTGCTCACCTCAAGAAACTTTAGCGAGATATGTGATCTATGGCCAAGAATTCTTGTGGGTCTGCCGAAGGGGTCTTATCCACTTACTCGGCAGAGCCTGAAAGGACTTTGTCAATGGG
The DNA here is from genome assembly GCF_015104395.2 of Macrobrachium nipponense. Taxonomy (NCBI): domain Eukaryota; kingdom Metazoa; phylum Arthropoda; class Malacostraca; order Decapoda; family Palaemonidae; genus Macrobrachium; species Macrobrachium nipponense. The sequence goes on along the minus strand of NC_087219.1, from coordinate 4,921,910 downwards.
TGCTGATCCACTTATATGACAACACACCTTATTAAGGAGCACACAACCAATCCCGACCACCTGATCCTAACCACCATGTTAGTATTAAAAATTGCTCCGAGTTATCCCCAACTCTTCGCAACAACCGTAACTCAAAACCAAATTGCACACGCACACAATAATTTTTCAAAAAAAATTCTCATCTACTAAAAGATATCACAAGAGTTCCTTACTGAACGGAAGTGACTGGCCGCCTGTGCGGTATCTGTACTTGTTCAGCAGAAAGTCTAGAACATATCTATTAGACTTAAGTAGTAAAAAAAAATTAAGGATTGTTGTCAGCTCCTGTACCCAGGATTGTGCCCGCAGACACAAAAGGACCTAGGGAAAAACATTTTTCATAGGTCACACGCACGTCCTTCAAATAGTGAGAAGCAAACACAGAATTACATCTCCAATATGTCGCTTCCAAGATATTCTTCAGTGACATATTTCTCTGAAAAGAGAGAGACGTCGCCACTGCTCTCACTTCATGAGCTCTTACTCTCAGGAGTTTTAAAGAATCATCCGTGCAAGCCTTATGAGCGTCCGTAATTACGTTCCTGACAAAAAAGGCTAAAGCATTCTTAGACATAGGTCTTGATGGATCCTTCACTGAGCACCAAAGACCTTGTCTAGAACCTCCCAACTGTTCCTTTTTCTGTAAGTAAAACTTTAACGCCCTTACTGGGCAAAGAGACCTCTCCGGTTCCCTGCTGACGAGACCCGATAATCCTTTTACCTCGAAGTTTCTCGGCCAGGGATTCGAAGGATTTTCATTCTTCGCCAAGAATAATTCCTTGATGGAACAGATGGCTGAATCTATATTGAACCCGACTTTGTCACTAAGGGCGTGCAGTTCACTAACTCTTTTCGCCGTCGCCAGTGACAAAAGAAATAAACATTTTCTCGTTATATCACGAAACGAGGCCAAATGTAGGGGTTCAAATCTCTCTGAAGACAAGAACTTCAGCACTACGTCTAGATTCCAGTTAGGGGGAGAAGTAATCTTGACTTCTTGGTCTCAAAAGACCTAATCAGATCATGTAGATCTTATCGTTTCCCAAATCTAGGCCTCTATTCCTAAAGACGGCCGATAGCATACTCCTATAGCCCTTTATCGTGGCTACGGAGAGCCGCGATTCTTCTCTCAGAAATAACAGAAAATCAGCTATTTCTGTTACAGAGGTACTGGAGGAGGACAACTTCTTCGACTTACACCACCTTCTAAAAACTTCCCACTTGGATTGGTAAACCCGGATAGTGGAAGTTCTCCGGGCTCTAGCGATCGAGCTTGCTGCTTTGCTAGAAAAGCCTCTCGCTCTGACAAGTCTTTCGATAGTCGAAAGGCAGTCAGAGCGAGAGCGGGGAGGTTTTGATGAAACCTCTCGAAGTGTGGTTGTCTGAGAAGATCCTTCCTTTGTGGAAGGGATCTGGGGAAGTCTACTATCCACTCCAGTACCTTTGGGAACCACTCTTGAGCTGGCCAAAAGGGGGCTATCAGGGTCATTCTTGTCCCCTTTGAAGTCACAAACTTCCTGAGCACTTGCCCCAGAATCTTGAATGGGGGAAATGCGTAAACGTCTACCTGAGACCAATCTAGCAGGAAGGCGTCTACTGCTAGAGCTCTGGGGTCTTCCACTACTGAACAGAAGACTTCCAGTCTCTTCGAGAGGAACGTGGCAAAGAGGTCGACATGAGGAGTCCCCCAAAGAGACCAGAGATTGCGGCAAACGTTTGAGTGGAGGGTCCATTCGGTATGAAGGACCTGGTTCCTCCTGCTCAGCCTGTCCGCTCTCACGTTCCTTACTCCCTGAACGAACCTCGTCAATAGAGAGATGTTCCTTTGCGATGTCCACAACAGCAGGTCTCTTGCGAGTTCGTAAAGGGCATACGAGTGAGTACCTCCTTGCTTCCGAATGTATGCCAGAGCGGTTGTATTGTCCGCATTCACTTGTACTATTTTGTTGCACACTAACGGTTCGAAGCTCTTTAGAGCTAGGTGTACAGCCAACAGTTCTTTGCAGTTTATGTGCCAGGTGACACTTGAAGAGCATTCCAAGTGCCTGACACTTCTCTCTTTCCCAAAGTTGCTCCCCAACCTTTTTCCGACGCGTCGGAAAACAATACAAGGTTTGGGCTCTGTATTTCCAGGGAAGTACCCTTGTTTTCCCTCAGTGGGAGTAACCACCATTCTAAATGGCGTTTCATCAGATCTGGAATGGGAAAACTGTCCGAGAGGAGTCCTGTCTTCATGTTCCACGAACTTCTGAGGAAGAACTGAAGAGGACGGAGATGAAGTCTTCCTAGATGAAAGAACTGTTCGAGCGAGGAAAGGGTCCCTAACAGGCTCAACCATTCCCTCGCCGAAGTACGTTCCTTCCTTAGGAAGAGAGAGACTTTTTCTAAACCTCTCGCTAGTCTCTCTTGAGAAGGAAATACTCGAAAACCCAGAGAATCCATCCGAATCCCCAGATAGACCAAGTTCTGGCTGGGGATCAGTTGGGACTTCTCGAGGTTCACGAGTAATCCTAATGTCCTTATCAGGTTTAGTGTCACAGTCAGGTCCTCCAAACACTGTTTCTCTGACTTTGCTCTGATAAGCCAGTCGTCTAGGTACAGAGATATACCGATTCCTTTCAGATGAAGCCATCTCGCCACATTTTTCATAAGGTTCGTGAAAACCTGAGGCGCCGCAGACAGGCCGAAACACAAGGCTCTGAATTGGAAGATCCTTCCCCCCGTCATGAAACGGAGGTACTTCTTCGACGAAAGGATGGATCGGGACGTGAAAATAGGCGTCCTGGAGATCCAGAGACACCATCCAATCCCCTTGGCGAAGAGCCGCAAGGACTGAAGCAGAGGTTTCCATGGAGAACTTCTGTTTCTGAACAAAACTTGTTCAGAGCGCTGACATCCAGAACTGGTCTCCAGCCCCCCGAGGCTTTCGCAACCAAGAAAAGACGATTGTAAAACCCTGGGGAGCTTTGATCCAGCACTAGTTCTATAGCTCTCTTGTCCCACATCTGATCCACCATTTGTTGAAGAGTATCTTTCAACACAGGGTCCTTGTAATTGGCGGACAATTCCCTCGGAGTTGACGTCAGGGGAGGATTGTCCAGGAAAGGAATGAGGTATCCCTTCTGAAGCACCGACATCGACCAAGCGTCTGTGTCGATGAGAGTCCAGGCTTCCGCAAATCCCCGGAGCCTGGCACCTACTGGTGTTTGGAGGAGCGCCACTTCACTTTCCCCTTTTAAAGGGGCGGAACGAGGCTCGACCTCTCTTCTCGGTCGTTTTCCTTTTAGCGGTAACTCTAGTGGGAGGGCCTCCTCGAAAGGGCCGAACAGGAGTAGACACCCCTTTCTTTTCTCCCACCATCACTGGTCTCTTCTTCCTGGAAGATTGCAGGAGAAGATCCTGTGTCGCTTTCTCCGTCAGAGATCGGGAAATATCCCTCACCAACTGTGAAGGGAACAGAAAATCAGACCTAGGGGCGAATAACAAAGCTGCTCTTTGCGAATGGGATACTGCTTTCGTCAAGAAAGCGCTAAAAACAGATCTCTTCTTCAAGAGACCTGCTCCAAATAAGGAAGAAACTTCCCCTGAGCCGTCCTGTACCGCCTTGTCAATACATGACAAAATTGCAAGGAGTACGTCCGGTTCTAGCCCTTCAGGGGCATGAGCCTTCTTGGACATCACCCCAAGGGACCAATCTAGGAAGTTAAAGACTTCTAGAATGTGAAAAAGTCCCTTGAGGAGATGATCCAACTCTGAAAGACCCCAAGTAATCTTAGCAGTGTGAAGGCTATGTCTCCTGGATGCATCTACCAGACTGGAAAAGTCAGCTTCAGCTGAAGCTGGGAGTGTGAGACCCATATTCTCCCCAGTCTGGTACCAAATCCCTCTCTTGCCCGTAAGTCTAGCGGGAGGCATGCAAAACACTGTCCTTACTAGCTCTTTCTTGGTTAGCATCCAGCTATCCAGCGATTGCAGAGCTCTCTTCATAGAAATCGTCGGTCTCATCTTCAAGAAAGCCGACGATTTCGGCGTCTTAGAGCATGAAAAAAGTGAACGAGGCGAAGGAGGAGCGGCAGGGATCAATGCATCTCCGTATTCCTGGAGTAGGAGAGCTGTCAAAACTTTGTAGTTAGACAGTCTGTTCTTTGCCGTGAGACTCGTCCTCTGAGTCCTCTTCCAAAATCGGATCAGAAGGAGAGGCCACTTCCCGTTCCGGGTCTTCCTGTTCAAAAACTCTCTCTACGGGAGACAAACTCCTAATAGGAGAGGGGCTAAGAGAGTGTAAAGAGCTCCTATGCTTGGCTGGCTCTTCGTACTTGGCTGGCGCCTCGCGCTTGGGCTGGCGCCTCGCGCTTGGGCTGGCGCCTCGCGCCTGGCTGGCGCCTCGCGCTTGGCTGGGCGCCTCGCGCTTGGCTGGCGCCTCGCGCCTGGCTGGCGCCTCGCGCCTGGCTGGCGTCTCGCGCCTGGCTGGCGTCTCGCGCCTGGCTGGCGTCTCGCGCCTGGCTGACTCCTCGCGCTTGGCTGGCGCCTCGCGCCTGGCAGGATCCTCGCGCCTGGCTGGCGTCTCGCGCCTGGCTGACTCCTCGCGCTTGGCTGGCGCCTCGCGCCTGACTGGTGTCTCGCGCCTCTCAAAGCTCTCGCGCCTGGTTGGAGTCTCGCGCCTTTCTGGTGCCACATCCTTGTATGTCAGATGCTTGTCTGGCGCCTCGCGCTTGGCTGAATCCTCACGCCTGGTTGTTACCTCGCGCTCGGCTGAAGCTGCTGGTCTGGCAGACGTATCCCATCTGGGAATATCCTCGCGCCTGTAAAGCGTTTCTCGCTTGTCTGACGCTCTAATCCTAGAAGACGCTTCTCGTCTGTAGGACGCCTCGCGCTTGACTGGCGCGACGCGCTTGTCTGGTGAATCAAAATCGTCCAAAGAGTCTCTATCCGAGTAAATCTCAAAAGACTCACGTCCCACAGGAGCCTCACTCCTGGCGGGAGAAGGAAGACGAGTCTTCTTGACCGGCAGTCTCACGTCTTTCTTACGAGGAGGATCCTTCGAAAGGACTCCTACCAAGGCGGATAGCTGTTCCTGCACCGCCAAAATGATCCTCTTGGAAGCCTCTCCTGCGTCTTCTTGAACGGGAGAGGGAGACCTCGAAGGAGTTTTGCCCACATCATGGGACGTCAAAACCCTCTTCGCCTTCTTGATGGAAGGAGGCGCTTCTTCCGAAAAGCGTTCTGGGCTTGAATCCAACACAGGATCTCTCCAGTGCCTTTTCAGGGCCTGGACAAGTCCGAATCCTTCCACCCTCGTTTAGGAGAGGGAGAAGCGGACGAAGAGAAGCACTCTGAGGACGCTTTTCCGATAGCGGTCCTGAGCAGTCTGTCTATATACAGCACCTGCTGAAGGGACGCCTGACCGGGGGGAATTCTCCACAACCTCCGTACGGCTTTCGACTTTCCTTCTCCTCTGGGCTTGGGAGCTTGGAAGAGGTCTAGGCCTGGGAGCGTCGCAGAGACGGTCAGACGCCCCCTCCACAACACTGGGGACACTCACTTCACTATAATCACTTTCACAGTCCTTACCTTTCATGGTAGCCATTTTGGATCTCATCTGTGAAGAGTAGCTTCAGTTCAGCAATTTCCGAGGCCGAATCTGAATGTAAAGCCAGTGAGGGCCCTGATACAGAATTAGAATCATAATTAAGAGAAGAGTTAGAATTATCCAAAGGCTCAATAGGCCTTGTACTACTACCCGCAATCTTAGAAGCAGCCCTTCTGACTCTATCCCTTTCTAACTTCTTCAAGTAAGAAGTTAGAGTCTTCCATTCCTCAACATTCAACCTCTCACATCATGACAGGTGTTAGAAATAGAACAATCAAAACCCCTACATTTGCGACATACAGTGTGAGGATCAACCGAAGCTTTCGGTATCCTCACCTTGCAGCCTACATTCACACACATTCTCACACAACCACTTGAATCAGACATTCTTGAAGAAAAATCAAAAGCAAGTCCAAATCCAGTCCACAGTAGCGAATGCCAAAACAACGATCCAGGTACGTCACCAAAAGTCCACAAAAAAATGATCAATTGTCTAGAAAAGCGAATTCCAGTCAAGAGGTGGCAGCAACGATGTTGATACCACCGGCGACAGAAAATATATGAGTAGAAAACGGGAATGGTTCCTAGTCCTGCCGCCCAGGGCAGGCCGGTAGATCACCTGACCTACCTGTAGCGAGTGGCGCGAAATTTGAATTTCTGTCGGGGACGACGGAGTCTTAGCTATGTATATATCTGACAGGTAAGTTGATTGTATGAAAATTATATTTATGCAGTATAGTACTATAGAATTTACTGTACAGTAGTACTGTACAGTACATTATAGCATTATAAATATTGTAAAGTGAAAAAAGCCTAGCTTTAATCCTTTGGGTGTCTAAAGTATGTAAAGGTCAAGTATATCGTAGTTTTACCACACCACTAAGCTGATTAACAGCTCTCCTAGGGCTGGCCCGAAGGATTAGATATTTTTATGTGGCTAGGCTAGGAACCAATTGGTCACCTAGCAACAGGACCTACAGCTTATTGTGGGATCCGAACCACACTACTATATCGAGAAATTAATTTCTATCACCAGAAATAAATTCCTCTGATTCCGCGTTGGCAGAGCCAGGAATCGAACCTCGGACCACCGGAATGGCAGCCGAGCATGAAAACCACTCGTCCAGCGAGGAACTTAGAGTATGTAAAGATATAATAAGGTGTTCTACAGTGTACAGGTAGCTGTAGTGTTCAAGTTACGATAATTCGTCTTACGATAGTCCGATTTTATGAGAGACCAAATTACAATAGCCTAACTTTATCCCATATTCTAGTTACATAAGTTCAATAACAGCAAAAGAGAATGACGAAAGTATGGTTTTAACGTTATACTCGTTGCGTGAACGTGTACAGCCATGAACAACCGAACGAGAAAAGACTTTTTTTTCTTTTTTTTCTAAGTACAACTGAATTGGATAACATCCGTTTGGCTTGTATTTCAATCATCGTAATACAGTACGCCATTACCGAAGTTGTTATAAATGGCGTTATGTAGAACAGAACTGAGATATCTTAATGTAATAGCTTTATTCACTATAGATCAAAGATCAATATAGATCGAAGATCAATCGGGAAATATACTGTTAAATTTAAGCCTAGTTATAACTGAAGCTGAAAAAACTGTTCAAGCTGCTAATGACTATTATCGTACATCAGCAACAAGGATAAAACTCCAGTAAACGTATGCCATCAAACACAACCGTAGATAAAATTGAGATAAAATAATTTTAATCAAAACTACTGTGCTTGAAAGAACACATTTTACTCTTGGTTTCACGCCGATATAAGATAAATAACGTAAAGTTCGTATTACAATGACATTAAGGAGAATGCGAACGGAATCACAATTTTTTTACGCAATAAACATGCCGCCAACGTAATCTGTTACCGAACAAAAAAAAAAGTAGTTCACATTCACAACAAGACATTCAATTCATATTTCCACCTAAAAACACGTTGTATAAGGAAAAATAACCTTATCTCACATAAGTCAAGTATCTAGATATTCATTTATGCTAACTAGAAGAAAGAGAATTCGCTCAGAATTGCGTTAATTATGGCGAAACAAACTCTTATTCGCCATCAGCTGATTTGAAACCAAAACATTGGCCGCGAATTGTACCAGACATCCCCGTGAATAGTTAAAACACGCGAATAGTTAGAACCACCACTAAAAATGCTTATAACTGCCTATCTTGAAAGTTCAGATACCAAATGTATACCTTTAATACATCCTACTTCAAATATACCTAAAATTACTAACCTATTACTGTATTAATCTTTGAGGTTATATTATTAATATCATTTCAAAGTCATCTTAAACATTTTACTATTAAAAATATATACCTACAGCCAATAACAGAGAGAGAGAGAGACCAGTGAATGGCAACATCATATATCTGACCATCAAGAGTGAAATTATGAATTATTTCTGAGAGAGAGAGAGAGAGAGAGAGAGAGAGGAGAGAGAGAGAGAGAGAGAGAGAGAGAGAGAGAGAGAGAGTAACTCCTAAACTTTGACTCCTTCCCCTCTGCCAATACTCGCCAATAACATAAATCAAACTGTCATTCACTCACCCGCCCACAAATAAAAAGACTGGGAATTGCTATTTTTAATTAATCTTATTAATATCTGAAAATTAGTTATAAGGTAAATCATTTATCCATACTACAAAACAAATAACATGCGTAAGTATAGAGAGAGACGAGAGAGAGAGAGAGAGAGAGAGAGAGAGAGAGAGAGAGAGAGAGAGAGAGAGAGAGAGAATGTTATTGTTACTGTTTAATCTCATTAAACTTAATATTATTTGTAAACTAGTACTGCATATTATTATTTTACCATAAAATGTAGTAATGTCCTTAAAAATACACTATTACATACATTTCCAGCCCAAAACAGAGGGCGAGAGTTACTACTAAGACATACTATCTCGTGTGGCAGAGAGAGAGAGAGAGAGAGGAGAGAGGGAGAGAGAGAGAGAGGGAGAGAGAGAGAGATGAGAGACGAGAGAGAGAGATGAGAGAGAGAGAGAGAGAGAAGAGGGTTATCCTTATTTAAAAGACTGAAATGGATAGATTATTGAATTTCTATAAAATACTATCACATATGAATTTTGAAATTAGTTATATTACTATTATTATTATTATGCAAAAATATTAATAAAAAATACACATGTACCATAGAAATTCTCATCTCAGTAAAAAGAGAGAGAGAATTTACGTAATCAAGAGATGGCAAAAGTTGTTGGACCCCAGCAAACTCAGCTTGCTAGTGGAGTTCAAAGAGAAAGATGCTGGGTAAAATGCATTTTCTTTTTTTATTAATAAACTAAAATCTTGCTAATTTCACTTTAGTATTTTCTTTAAGGAATTGAGATTACTGCTGTTTGAATTAATATTGATATTTGAAAAATCAGTAAAATCATTTATCATCCAAAAAAACCTACATTCTCATACATCTAAGGAGAGACTGAGAGTTGAGAGAGAGAGAGAGAGAGAGAGAGACGAGAGACGAGAGATAGAGAGATGAAGAGAGGAGAGAGAGAGAGAGAGAGATATTTTTGTAGTAGTTTGTTAAAATACTTTCAACATATCATTTTGTAATTACAGTTATTATTATTATTATTATTATTATTTTTTTTTTTTTTTTGCTCTATCACAGTCCTCCAATTCGACTGGGTGGTTTTTTTAGTGTGGGGTTCCGGGTTGCATCCTGCCTCCTTAGGAGTCCATCACTCTTCTTACTATGTGTGCCGTTTCTAGGATCACACTCTTCTGCATGAGGCCCGGAGCTACTTCAGCCTCTAGTTTTTCTAGATTCCTTTTCAGGGATCTTGGGATCGTGCCTAGTGCTCCTATGATTATGGGTACGATTTCCACTGGCATATCCCATATCCTTCTTATTTCTATTTTCAGATCTTGATACTTATCCAATTTTTCCCTCTCTTTCTCTTCAACTCTGGTGTCCCATGGTATTGCGACATCAATGAGTGATACTTTCTTCTTGACCTTGTCAATCAACGTCACGTCTGGTCTGTTTGCACATATCACCCTATCCGTTCTGATACCATAGTCCCAGAGGATCTTTGCCTGATCGTTTTCTATCACTCCTTCAGGTTGGTGCTCGTACCACTTATTACTGCAAGGTAGCTGATGTTTCTTGCACAGGCTCCAGTGGAGGGCTTTTGCTACTGAATCATGCCTCTTTTTGTACTGGTTCTGTGCAAGTGCCGGGCATTCACTTGCTATGTGGTTTATGGTTTCACTTTTCGTATTGCACTTCCTACATATGGGAGAGATGTTATTTCCGTCTATCGTACTTTGAACATATCTGGTTCTTAGGGCCTGATCTTGTGCCGCTGTTATCATTCCTTCAGTTTCCTTCTTTAGCTCTCCTCTCTGTAGCCATTGCCAATTGTCATCGCTGGCTAGTTCTTTAGTCTGTCTCATGTATTGTCTGTGCATTGGTTTGTTGTGCCAGTCCTCTGTTCTTTCTGTCTTTCTCCTGTCTGTATATTTCTGGGTCTTCGTCTGCTTTTATTAGTCCTTCTTCCCATGCACTCTTTAGCCACTCGTCTTCACTGGTTTTCAGATATTACCCCAGTGCTCTGTTTTCAATGTTGACGCAGTCCTCTATACTTAGTAGTCCTCTCCCTCCTTCCTTTCGTGTTATGTATAGTCCGTATTTGCTCTTGGGTGTAGTGCTTTGTGTATTGTCATATGTTTCCTGGTTTTCTGATCTATGCCGCGGAGTTCTGCCTTCGTCCATTCGACTATTCCTGCGCTGTATCTGATTACTGGCACTGCCCATGTGTTTATGGCTTTATCATATTTCCGGCGTTGAGTTTTGACTTGAGTATCGCCTTGAGTCTCTGCATATATTCTTTCCTGTTCGTGTCCTTCATCTCTTGGTGTTTTATATCTCCTCCTTCCATTATTCGCAGGTATTTGTATCCTGTCTCATCTATGTGTTTGATGTTGCTCCCATCTTGGTAGCTTTATCCCTTCAGTTCTCGTTACTTTGCCTTTTTGCATGTTGACTAAGGCGCATTTTTTCTATTCCAAACTCCATCCTGATGTCCCCAGATACAATCCTTACAGTCTGGATTAGGGTATCTATTTCCTTGATGCTCTTACCATACAGCTTGATGTCGTCCATGAACATCAGATGGTTGATTCTGTTGCCTCTTTTCTTGAGTTGGTACCCGGCATCCATCTTCTGTAGTACTTTTGTCATGGGAATCATGGCTACTACGAAGAGTAGTGGGGACAGTGAGTCGCCCTGGAAGATCCCTCTCCTGATATTAACCTCTGCTAGTCTTATTCCAGAGCTTGTAAGTATTGTATTCCAGTTGCGCATTGTATTTTGAGGAAGCTGATGGTATTTTCCTCTGCCCATATATTTTCAGGCATTCTATTAGCCATGTGTGTGGTATCATGTCGAAGGCTTTCTTATAGTCTATCCATGCCATGCTAAGGTTGGTTTTCCTTTTCTCCTACTGTTCTTCATTACCATTTTGTCTATCAGGAGCTGGTCTTTTGTGCCCCTACACTTCCTTCTGCAGCCTTTCTGTTGGTGGGGGATGGTGTTTGTCTCCTCTAGGTAGTTGTATAGCCTTTCACTGATGATACCTGTTAAAGGCTATACAACTACCTAGAGGAGACAAAACACCATCCCCACCAACAGAAAGGCTGCAGAAGGAAGTGTAGGGGCACAAATTATTATTATTATTATTATTATTATTATTAATATTATTAATATTACTATTATCATATGAAAATATTAATAAACATATACATAGTGTACCATAAAAAATCTCTCATCTCAGTAGGGAGAGAGAGAGAGAGAGAGAGAAGAACCCCCCCCACGAGAGAGAGAGAGAGAGAGAGGAGAGAGAGAGAGAGGAGGGAGGGAGAGAGAGAGGAGAGAGAGAGAGAGAGAGAGAGGCTGGAGTTGGAAAGATGCGTGAAGACTGGGATTTCCTTCATTCTTACATAATTTTTAAAGTTTATAAACTAAAATCTTACTAATTCAATGTAGTATTTTTTTCTTAAAGTGATTGCTCTTTACATTAATATTAATATTAGAAAATTTGTAAATCATTTATCACACAAAAAGCATACATCCCTGTAAGGGAGAGAGAGAGAATTATTAGTTATTATGTGATATCATTTAATCTTATTAAACTTACTAATACAGTATTGATCAATATTAATATTTTAAAATTAGTAAATCATTTTTGTATCATAAAAATATATTCAGGCATGAAAATAACATCAAAATACACTAATTAGTGATTATTTATCGTCGGAAAATCCCGCAAATAGGCCCCGCAAATAATGGGTAGATATGGTCCAGAAAAAAATCCGCGAATCCGGAGAACGCGAATATGGGGGCCCACTGTAATATGAGAATACATACAATATTATTGGATACAATGAAGTAATGTATAACTTTTCAAATGATTTATGGAAAAGATGCATAATTATTAAATAACACCACATTTTTTGGAACAGTGGCGGACAAGAACGAACATGAAAAAACATCCCCTGACAACGTGGAGCGTAGTTACAAAGGCTGCCTTAATTTGTATCATATTTATATATAAAAATAAAAATACCTTATACGTAATATATTTTCATACACATTTTAAACATAAAAGCATAAACATTCAAAAAATCGACACATTGATCGCTAAATTTGCACTCTTTTTAACTCGATATTTTTGGAAGAGCGGCAGACAGCGGCTTACAAGAACGCACATGAAAAAACATCATATTTGATAACGTGAAGGGCAGTTTCAAAATGCTTCCTTCGAATCATATTTCTGCACAGAAAAAAAAATACCCTATACGTAATACATTTTCATACACATTTTAAACATAAAAGCATGAAAATTTATCAAATCGATACATTGATCGCTAATTTGCACTTTTAACTCGATATTTTCGGAAGAATGGCAGGCGGCGCTCACAAGAAAGAACATGAAAAAACATTGTATTTGATAACGTGTGAAGGGCAGTTTCAAAACGTGCCTTTGTATCATATTTCTATGCAGAGATAAAAATACCCTATACGTAATACATTTTCATACACATTTTAAACATAAAAGCATGAACATTTATAAATCGACACCTCCATAGCTAAATTTGCACTTACGTAACTCGATATTTTCGGCATATAACAGCATCAGAAGCATATATTTTACCCTAATACCTATGTAATAACTCTCCATAAAATTTGTTAATATAATCTGCATAACCTTTATGGTCTGAACGGCATTTCTATAAATGTATGAACTCGTTAGACAACAGCGCTAGCGGCGCTGTTAACCGAAAATTGTGCCGTAAAAATACCTTATTTTTTTAATGAATATTTTTGACGACAGCCATAAAACTGATTCCCCACTGAGCGATTGGGCCGTTAACCGCGGGCCGCCTTTACTTACGTTATTAGCCATGGGTCCCAAGAATGTTGCTGAAGTTCACAGAAAGAAGAGGATGCTTTCTATGGAGACAAAGATGGAGATAATCAAAAAGTGTTAAATGTTTTCTGCCATTTGTTAATGTGTTTCGTAAAGTTTAGTGTTCATGTTTTCTGCCTTTTGTCCTCTTCCTCTGTCGTCACTTTTGGACATCACCTCACTCGAAAGGTAAGGTTCCATATTATACTACATACGTACGTAGTATTTCTTGTACCCTGTACACTAATGCACTTTATTTAAAGGTACAGTCATGGTTATGTTAGGTATTGAATGGTCCAAATTGTTGTATTTTATTGTTTATTGGTCAATTTAGCTTTACTACAAAATTTACTGTGGTGTTTTTGTAGGGCTTGGAATGAATTAGGCAATTTACATGTAAAACGTAGTTCTAGATACAAAAAAATCAGGTTACGAAGGCTGCTTTGGAACGATTAATTTCGTAACCTGAGGCACTACTGTAATTGAATATTCCATCTTTCTGCCATCCTCCTTACTTTTTCAGTTTGAAATTCTTCCTCATTGTCTGACAAGTGCTCCAAATATAATAAACCACCTATCAAAAAGTACCTTTATAATAATAGTTTCTGGTTTCTTATCTTTGATCCAAAAAGCCTTGTTGCCATATCTACCATTCCAAGAATATTCTCTCTTCTATCTCTCCAACATCCAGTGCTACCACTTCAAATAATGAGAGATCCCATTGCCTCCTCCTGGCAATCCCTTAGAAATCCTGCAGGACTTCTTGTGTGTCTGGGGGGAAGAAGCAGCCTGGAACCTCCTCAAGCCTCAGAAAAGGAAGGGAAGGCAGTGGAGGTTGAAATTCTTTCACAGGTCTTCTTCCACAGGAAGATGATCAAACATCAGCAGCAGTAGAGTCAAGAATCACAGGGCAGCTGGGGTAGAAGCTGTCCAGTAATAGATCGACAGAACAGTAGCAATCTAACGAGTCACAGCAGGGGAACCGCGCACACACACACACACCACACACACAGAGGGGTCAGTGCCGCAGCAAGCTGGAGTGCCACAGGTACACTCCCAAGGGTTACGATACCCACCACGATGAGATACTGTTAGCCTGCAGCAACAATAAAAATGATTAATAAGGAGACTCCTCTCGTAACGAAGGGCACTGCCCTCTGAAGTGAGAGGAGACCCCTGAGAATATGTCACCCAATCGTCAACACCATAACAACCCCTTGTTACGGACCCCGAGATCTCAGAGACAATGTTACGGTGTCGAAATATCCTGGTTAAAGGACGACACAATGTTACGGCCTCTGAGGGAGGTCCGCTTCAGGTTCGATATGAAATAATAAAAAAAAAACTTATCAACACAAACAGTTGAAACTGGGGATATGAATATAGAAAGAAACACTAACACAATAAAGGTTTATTCACAAGCTTACTAACAAAGGTAAATGCAGAATGGCATCTCCTATTTACATAAATAGATAGAATCTTACACTGCATGAACTGGGGGGAACAGTGCGGCAATTCAAATACTTGCTACTCGATTTGGCGGTTCGACGCACTGGCTTCATAAATGTAGATCGGCGAATGCGGACGTCCTCTTGACTCCGTATTGCAGAAGCTAATCTTCTTGTAAGGCAGGAATTCCCCAACACCTGTAACAGGACCTTTTCTTCTCTGAAGTCTGCTCGACGTCGAGATAACACGGTAGACCACACCTGAAGACGACTAGACCAATATCCAACCAATTCTTCTTTTGATTGATCCTTCGTCGGTTCCTTTTTTCTCGTATCTCACGGAAGATCTCTGCTGCAGCTGATCTCTCACTGATAATCTGACTGGTGATCTCTCTTTAACGATCTCTCTCTTCTACGATCACTGCTCTCCAAAGTTCGTTCGTCGTATTTATACGGCACTCTGGGGGCGGAGCCTACGGCGAACGTCACCGACTCAGGGATTTCTAGAACTTCTTAGATGAATCTAGATGAGGTATTGCATCAGAAAATCGTGGCGTTTCTCACGTAACATTGGCACGTTTTTGCGCTCCACAACACTCCTGCTGATTCTAGAACCACCACGAAGATAGGCGCCTCCAACAAGGGCGCGAAAGCCTCCTTACTGCCGAACTTCTCGAAAATGCGTTCTCCTTTCCTTCAACTTCTTTTGCTATGAAGCAATTACCATCACACGCCCCCCCAAAAGAGAAAAAAATGAAATCAATTGATTTTATTTTTTTTCTAAAGAGAAGCAAGAATTAAACAGTGGGGAAACAATTCTGCATAAAGCTTTAATCCAGTCAAACACACACACTTCCCCACTCACACTTACTCGTGCGATAACAGAAAACGGTTATTAGGCTGCTCATTCTGAGAAAAATCTGTAGAGGCTACTAGCTATATCATTATCCTTCTCTCTTACTATTTCCGTTTTCTGAACTCTGATTAAAACTTATAAATACTACAACACCTCTTGTGTTTTTGTCAAAACTAATCTCACTCAGTAACACTGTTACACGGGCGGAGGCCAAGGCATAGGGCGTTGTTTATAATTCCGAAGCAAATTTACATTCATTGCCTTTGCTCTACAGTGGGGCCTTGTTATCCACGGGGGATAGGGCCCAGAACCCCCCCTGTGATAAGTAAATACCCGTGTTATCCTGATACCCCCCTCAAAAATTGCTTAAAACTGCCTACTTTAATAGTTATCCCACCCAAGACCACTATTCCAATGTTTATAACTGCCTACTTTAGTTCAAACACCAAATATGTTTTCAACTATCACCTAAAACTAAATTCAAGACAGTTTTAAAGTTATTGTACAAAATTAGCCTTAAAAAATAAATGTAGTATATGTACTACTGTACATATGTAGCCTACTAGCCTAGGGATTACAGCTAGAAGCCCACATACGCACGGTGGGCCTCTTTTTTTTTACAAGGAAAGAGAGGATGAGTGGTAAGAGAACTATCAAAATTATGTAAATCATATGGGTACTCACCAACAATCTATGTTGATAAAAGATGGCGACGATTTTGCAGTGCAATCCAGTAATATAATAACGATAATGCTACCAACAGTATGCAGCGAAACATCTCTTCCCTTCGTCACAACACGTTAATAGTATATTCCACATAAAAACCTTCATCTGACCTTTAGGCGTCTTTCCCATAAGAGTAAAAGAATCAGGGCTTTTGGATGCCACATAATTAACTTGTTTATATGGGTACAATTTAAAGAACGCGCCGCACACCACATTTCACAACAACAACAAACCAACCTTGGACAAACGCGAGTAGGCCAGTGTTGCCAACTGGGAATGGCAATTTCTTGCTAGATTTTGTTCCATAAAAGGCTAAAAAAAAATCACATACCGTATATACTCGAATAACGTGCAATCTCCCATATCGTGCGACCCCCAAATTTTCACCAATAAACAGTGGTTTTGTGTTTTGTCATGTATCTCATGTATCATGCAAGTCATAATAAGGTGGTGGTTTAGCTGCTAATGGCCGAGTCATTCAGATGTGTGGCGGATGCTAGTCAAGTTACGTTAATTTTCTTATTAATCTCGAGAATTTAATAGAAAATCTCAAGATTAAAAAAAAATCCCAAGATAATAAAATAATTGTAAAAATAACACGCCTTGGAGTCCTTAATCATTTCTCTTCTCTCTCTCTCTCTCTCTCTCTCTCTCGACTTCCTTCTCTCTCTCTCTCTCTCTCTCTCTCTCTCTCTCTCTCTCTCTCTCTCTCTCTCTCTCAGGAATAAATACGTACGTACTGTAAATTACTGATACCAACGGGTATCAGTAAATGTGTAGACATTGTGTGCGTGTTTAAAAAAATGTGCAGTACACACACATTCCGATGTTTCGGTTTTTGGAATTTTTCAGATTTCGGAAATGTGAGGTCAGATGCATAATCAAACAAACACCACTACTGCAGCAAAAAACATTTTTTCCCTTTATGTTTTTCATTATTGTTATTTATTAATTACAGTTTATTTAAATAAATATTAATATAATACTGTTAAATGAATGTGAGATAATTAAGATCACCTATAATAAAATAGTGGGACAATTAATACCATATGTTCACTAATAGGTATTATTTTCAAAACAAACATTCCGTAAAACACAAAAAAATATATGTACATAACAATCAAAATATAATAATGTTTTGCAGTTCAACTTGTGAATTTTAACAATAAGTATGACTATATAATATATTTCACCATATCGATCTTGAAGTTGAAGAGTCGTAAATTCTGAGGATGGTCCGGGAAAAGGATTTGTACTTTGTGATAACGTATCGCTACAACACCATGTGGTATTTTCATACCACTATATTGATGACGCATCGCTACGACACACTGGTGTTTTTCATACCACTATACGTTAAAGTTTAAAAACATGACATAGAATCGACTTTGCGACTTCGTTCACTTTGATATTTTTAACGATACAATAATTATCATTTGTACTACTAAAACCATCTTCACATAAGTAATTTTTCGTAAGATATGTGTTGTTGCAAAAGCTAGCTTATACATAAAAGGCTTTTATAATTTAAGTCATCTTAGATATACATATGCACCCAAACTCATTGTGGGGAAATTTACTACTGTTTCCTCGGATATTGAAATACTTTAGCATCATTCAAACACTTTAATAATATAATGCATAAATACTAGGCTATACATATTTACATCGTATACAAATACTACATACAGTTATCTACACATACTTTTATATACAAAGTTAACAGTTATATAAACATACTTTTATATACAAAGTTAATCATATGAGTAGTGATCAGACGACAGCTGTGCACTGGACTATGTACGTACTACTTGGAAGATAAAACAAAAAAAAATTTTGTTGTTGTTAGTCGCCGGGATAGATTAACATTTTTCCAGAGATTAAAGAGCTGAATTTTGTTTTGAAGGTATGTCAACCGCGTTATTATATTATTGTTTTCACGAAGGAATAATTATATAAAGAAAATTATTGAGTAATTTTTGCCGTCAGCAGTCAGAAAATCACGAACATGGTAACGTTCAAACCTAGTGCCATCCATGCCATATGTCTATAAATAGAACAGAAGCAGAGGGCAGTCATTGGATAACAGATCTCCATGGCTACCAACCAACCAATCAGGTGTTAGTTATACTACTCTGTAATTTTTTAGAATGAACGTTTACACACACGAAGCTAACGATGATGTATGTGTTTTGCATACAGTACGTAGTAGTTATTTTATTATTAGTGTAAGTATTTTACTGATTTCATGAAGAATAGAATGATTCCTTCTCATTACTTTGAATGCAAAATGGCTTGAAGATTCTTCGGCAAAAAGAAGAGAGAAAAAAAAAATTTCCTTAGAAGATGATACCTATTTACTAACGCGGTTGACATACCTTCAAAACAAAATTCAGCTCTTTAATCTCTGGAAAAATGTTAATCTATCCCGGCGACTAACAACAACAAAATTTTTGTTTGTTTTATCTTCCAAGTAGTACGTACGTAGTCCAGTGCACAGCTGTCGTCTGATCACTACTCATATGATTAACTTTGTATATAAAAGTATGTGTATATAACTGTTAACTTTGTATATAAAAGTATGTGTATATAACTGTATGTAGTATTTGTATACGATGTAAATATGTATAGCCTAGTATTTATGCATTATATTATTAAAGTGTTTGAATGATGCTAAAGTATTTCAATATCCGAGGAAACAGTAGTAAATTTCCCACAATGAGTTTGGGTACATATTTATATCTAGATGACTTAAATTATAAAAGCCTTTTATGTATAAGCTAGCTTTTGCAACAACACATATCTTACGAAAAATTACTTATGTGAAGATGGTTTTAGTAGTACAAATGATAGTATTGTATCGTTAAAAATATCAAAGTGAACGAAGTCGCAAAGTCGATTCTATGTCATGTTTTTCCTAAACGCGTTGACTTAAAGGAGAACGTTATTTTGGTTGTTTTATCACTGCCATAAACCCATAACAATGCAGTGTATGTATGATAATTCTAAACTATTATTCACTACCAAAATAACGATGATAGTTTGTATTGAAAATTAATGTTACATATATTCCAAAACATTATTACTACGTAGCATGAATAGTACTATAAATATTTCGAAAGATAATCTTGCTGTGAACGCTACCATAATTTGATTTTCATATACGTACTTACATTTTGTCAGCTGGCTGGCCTCGCATAGATAAAATTGATTTCACTGATATGGAATTACTCCACGAATAGCCTTTTTATTATGAAGATATGACGACTTAAAGGAGAACGTTATTTTGGTTGTTTTATCACTGCCGCAAACCCATAACAATGCAGTGTATGTATGATAATTCTAAACTATTATTCACTACCAAAATAACGATGATATTTTGTATTGAAAATTAATGTTACGTATATTCCAAACATTATTACTACGTAGCATGAATAGTACTATAAAAATTTCGAAAGATAATCTTGCTGTGAACGCTACCATAATTTGATTTTCATATATGTACGTAATTTGTCAGCTGGCTTGGCCTCGCATAGATCAAATTGATTTCACCGATATGGAAGTACTCCACGAATAGCCTTTTTATTATGAAGATATGACGATAATATATAAGGTAAAAAATGCTTTTATGTATTTCGTTTACGCTTCGTCGCCAATAACAAACAGCAATACTTACGATAATCTATGACAAATAGCGTTTGTATGACTTCATTGTTCAGAGAAGTTATATACGAATACTGCCAAAATAATAATGAAGTTCGAATTAATTTTAGCCTTAATGTTATTACTACTGTAATTACACTACCACTACTATTAAAATTTCTAAAAGTTTATCAAACAAAAAATGTCGCTTTGAACGCAACCGTATACATAAACCTTTTTCGTATGTAAAGGTATATGCTTACATTTTGTGGCTGGCCACTCCGACGATAAGTTGAGTGCAATGATGTGGAATTATTCTTTGAATAGGGTATTTATTATGAAGATATGACTATAATATATATGGTAAGAATGGTTTTATTACCTTTATTGTCAGTTAATATCATAATGTGAATGTTTGTGTACGTTGGTGGTTATCGCACTGCAACTACGCTTAGCCTACCAATGAACGTCGTACATAAACCTTGAATAGGCTGTTTATTTCGAAGATAGGACAATAATATATTAGGTGAGAATGATTTTATTACCTTATTGTCAGTTAATATCATTATATGAGTCTTTAAATGAATGTTGGTAGTTATCGGACCACGGCCGAGGGTTAGCCTACCGAAAAACATCGCATACGCAACACAACAAACCCGTGATGCAGCGATTCATACCAGTGATGTAACATGAGAAACGGTCCAAGAAAAACCCGTGATTAACTGGATCCGTGAATACTGATCCGTGAATAAGCGATGCCCCACTGTACTATTACCCACATTAATTCTATAAAGTATATTTCCCCTCTCCTCTAACACTGAAAAAGGAAATTCAATCTTATAAGGTAAACAGGGACTTTCTCTCGAGACTAGTACTAAAACTTTATCTCTTACACACAAACTTCTCTCTTTGGCTCTAAGATAAGGTTTCTCTTTAGTTTCCCCTTGACTTCCGTTCGGGTTTTCTTTCGCTAAATGCCAAGCGCTTCCGTTCTCCTCCACTAGATGCCAAACATCTCTTAAATTGTTTTTATAATAATCAAGATTAGTTATGCAATCATCTCTACCCTTACTTCTAGGCAAAGTTCCAAACATATTTATAATTACATCATCAAAAGATAAGCCTACTGAAGGAATATTACAAACTGAACTCTAGGAATTACTTGAATCGGTTTCCCTGCACTTTGATATTCATTACAGCTCAAAACATGCCTCTTAAAACATACATCATTTTTCATCTTAGGCCAAAAGTACGTCCTACTAATACACTTGAAAATTTTATTTACTCCCAAATGTCCTTGCTCATCATATGCAAATTTCAAAACTAGTTCACGAAGCTTCCTAGGAACCACTAATTGTTCTGTGACTTCCTCTTTACTACCTGACTTCGGTGGAACATAACGACACAAAACTTCGTCCTTTAAACAAAAAGTTTCCTTACACACATCATCGAGATCATAATCATCCAGCTCACATTCAAAAATTCGGGTTAGTGTCTCATCCTCTTTCTGCAACTTGATTAGCTCATCCTTATCCAAAACGTTAGAGCCTAATTCATCACCGTAACTAGTACTAGATACTGTACATTTACTACGTTACTCTCGACAGCTACCCTTCCCCTTGGTTCTCACTGTCAACGATAGAGTTAGGTCTCTCAGCCACACTCATGCCAAGATCAACCTCGCTACCTCTATCACACTCGTTCGACTCCACGAACTCACTCACGTTCGAATCCACGAACTCACACTCGTTCGAATCCACGAACAAATTATGATTGTAGTCTATGTCTGTATCTAAACCCGACCTAGTTACTACCATTTCAGGCACTGGAATATTCTCACAACAGGATTCACATTAATGTCAACGCCTTCGACGGGCAAACTGTCCACAACTGCAAGTTTTACTTCTCCTGACACTACCTGACTTTCTAAATTCAACTTCAACAAAGGACAAAGAACACAAGTGTTAGGAAATCCACCTAACATAACTTTCTCTTCCATACTGATTTCTGCCCTGTTCGGCACACACGCTTCTCGAATCAGTGAGATAGCGGCCCCTGTGTCTCGAAGCAAGACCACTTCTCTCGAATCTACTCCTCCAAGAGAGGAAACTACGCCTTCCGACAGAAATTCGCCAAAAACTTTCCTAGTTTCTCTCATCACATCATTCCTACTTGACGAAAGGTTAACTAGCAATACTGGTTTCTTACCGTCCTTCTTTTCTAATTTTCTAATGCACAATTTCTCGCTAAATGCCCTTTCCCATTACATCGGAAACAAGTTAATTCTGAGCCACTATATGCCATTCTACTCTTACAAACCTTAGACGTATGACCAGGTTTTCCGCATGTATAACAGGAATAGTCACTTCTACTCGCATTGCTATTACTAGGACTGAGACCTTTACTGTTTTGTACTCTTCCAGACGAAGGATAGTTTCGCTTCTTACTAACACTCAAATTATGAGTTAGACTATATTCGTCAGCTAGCCTAGTTGCTCCTGCAAAAGATACTTCTCGCCTATCCTCTATATAAAGTTTAATCTCAGGGGATACGTTATCTTTGAAGTTTTCTAACAACACTAAGTTCTTCAAATTATCAAAATCATCAACTTTAGCAGAAGTTAACCAATCAAAAAACAGCCTATCTAACTTCTTACCGTATTCTACATACGTAATATTTTCATCCTTTCTCAAATTTCTAAATTTCTTACGGTACGCCTCCGGTACTAACCTATACGCGCTAAGAACGGTGTCTTTCACGATATCGTAATTATCACATTCCTCCTTAGACATGCAACTATACACAGTAAGTGCCCTACCTCTCAAAACTGACTGCAAATATAAAGTCCAAGTTTCTTTAGGAGAACCTACTCGTTCCATTAACTTCTCAAAACACATGAAATATGTCGTAACATCTTCCTCATCAAACTTTGGTACTAACTTTAGCACTGCACTCATACGAGTCATACCTAATGTATCAGCTTCGTTTTCGTTCTCGCCTGACCGACTGTTACGAGTACTTTCCCTTAACCGAGCAATTTCCAACTCATGCATACGCTCTCTCTCTCTTTCTTGTTGCTGCATTTCTCTCTCAGCTGCTCTTTCCTCTCTCTCAGCTGCTCTTTCCTCTCTCTCATACTTTTCCCTTTCTTTCCTTTCAACATACTCATGGAGATCATTCCCCTCTAGACCTAGTAGCTCACCTGACTCGACAAACTCTTTCACCATCTCACTCATTCTAATTCTTTCTATATTCTCCCTGTTTCAAACTGTTATGGTATTGATAGCCTAGGCAAGGTCGCCACAAATGTTACAGACCCCGAGATCTCAGAGACAATGTTACGGTGTCGAAATATCCTGGTTAAAGGACGACACAATGTTACGGCCTCTGAGGGAGGTCCGCTTCAGGTTCGATATGAAATAATAAAAAAAAAAACTTATCAACACAAACAGTTGAAACTGGGGATATGAATATAGAAAGAAACACTAACACAACAAAGGTTTATTCACAAGCTTACTAACAAAGGTAAATGCAGAATGGTATCTCCTATTTACATAAATAGATAGAATCTTACACTGCATGAACTGGGGGGAACAGTGCGGCAATTCAAATACTTGCTACTCGATTTGGCGGTTCGACGCACTGGCTTCATAAATGTAGATCGGCGAATGCGGACGTCCTCTTGACTTCGTATTGCAGAAGCTAATCTTCTTGTAAGGCAGGAATTCCCCAACATCTGTAACAGGACCTTTTCTTCTCTGAAGTCTGCTCGACGTCGAGATAACACGGTAGACCACACCTGAAGACGACTAGACCAATATCCAACCAACTCTTCTTTTGATTGATCCTTCGTCGGTTCCTTTTTTCTCGTATCTCACGGAAGATCTCTGCTGCAGCTGATCTCTCACTGATAATCTGACTGGTGATCTCTCTTTAACGATCTCTCTCTTCTACGATCACTGCTCTCCAAAGTTCGTTCGTCGTATTTATACGGCACTCTGGGGGCAGAGCCTACGGCGAACGTCACCGACTCCAGGGATTTCTAGAACTTCTTAGATGAATCTAGACGAGGTATTGCATCAGAAAATCGTGGCGTTTCTCACATAACATTGGCGCGTTTTTTGCGCTCCACAACATTCCTGCTGATTCTAGAACCACCACGAAGATAGGCGCCTCCAACAAGGGCGCGAAAGCCTCCTTACTGCCGAACTTCTCGAAAATGCATTCTCCTTTCCTTTAACTTCTTTTGCTATGAAGCAATTACCATCACTCCCCTCCTCCCAGCAAATTCACCGACAGCGCAGCGGACAACATGCATAACAATATACTGTCACGTCCTTATTAAAGGGAATGATGTGTGGGGGCGAATAATACGCCCTTAGCGGGAAAAGTAAAGTTTAATGACAGTCAAGGAAGAGCTCACAAAAACACGTCTGAATCACATGACGGCCGAAAACAAAGTGGAATGTTTACATCCAGGCAGGTGGGTCTCGCCGCCTACCAAACACCTTGTTCAAGAGTTTTAACAGCCGTGTTCCAGCTTTGCCATAAAGCAATTCCTAATGTAAAGGACCGAGGGTTTGTATATTGTGTAGAAACAAACAATCGTTAGGACAGGGTGCAGAGTAAGATGGAAGAAAGAGAATATGAATGGACATGGAAAAAAAAAAAAAAAAAGTGGGATGCAGCTAGGGGCTGAAAGGATACTGCAATGAACCTAGTGTAATGCCTACAGTGAACTACATGAGGTGCACTAACCCCCTAAGGGATGAAGATTTCCTGGCATCTATATCTGATATTTTCTATTCCCTTAAAGTAAGTTCTTTACAGGATTTACTGGGTTAAGTTTTTATATACCATATGCTTATGCATGCTCAATCTGTTTGCATGGCAGGAAGGCAGCATATAAATGAATTTTTTTAAATAGTATAATGCTTCTGAGATATTATCCTTATGAAAGTTTATATGAATTTATGGTTCTCTCAAATAATGGTTCTCAAGTCCTAATGTTTATAACAAACAAAGGGTACCTTACCACTGCCATCTTTTCTTTGGCAACATTCTCATCTTCCAGACGCTGCCTCTCCTTCTCCAGAAATTGGACTCTGGTTTCTGCTTCGACTACTTTCTTCTTCATAGCGAGAGTATGACGATTCAGTTCACCTTCTGACATGTCCTTGAGCTGAAAATATAAGGTGTCAGTCAAGTAGGAGACATGTCTTTTGACTGGCAGGCTTTAAAGCAAATGAGTGTGTTGAGTCTTGATATACACGATTCCTTCAGTAAATTTTAAAAGAAATATGAAAGGCTAGGAGCAAAAAATTACACATACACAATGGTTAGTTTATTATATATGGAGTTTCCTTGACATTATGCACAGTATATATTAAGAGCTGCTGCTCCCTAAACAGCTCTACGATTTTTCTCTTATTTTTTCTCTCAAAACATTAGACTGAATAAACAACTAGAACAGTATATAAGACACTGAACTACAGCCCATTTAAAAATAATTCCTACAGTTTCTTCTCAGTGAAGTATAAATAACAAAATGACTTATATCCCACAATGAATTAATACAACACCTGAAGTCTTAATTCATGATTCTCCTTCTTCTGAGCCTTAAGCTGTGCCTCCAGATGAGAAGGTTCTTTCATTGATTCTTCCATGATTGAAATATCTTGACAAATGCTTATCCTCCTAGATTCCCTGTAACACAAAGTGAACTTTTAAATGAGGTTGAAGTCATAATGTAAAACTATGAACTAAAAAGTTGATCAGATCTATGAAATTCAGGCTGTCAAACGAAGAACTGGGGCCCTTTTGGCCATTCAACTTATGACAGTGAAAAGAGGGAGATCTAGAGGTTGGACAGTGAGATAAAGAGATCCAGAAAATAGAGGAGATGAAGTACAAATACCTAAAGTTGAAACTGGGAGAAAATCCTAGTTACAATAAGAGGTAATAGATAGAAGAGGTCAGACAGAAAGACTGAAGAAAGATGGAAGGAATGCAGGAAAAGTAAAAGGCTAAAAAGTGACTGCATTTAAGGGCAAAAGTGAACCTACAAACACTCATTAATACAGCATACAGTGCACTGTGTCAGGTCCACTGACTGCACTAATACCCTGTGTAGTATGTCTCATATCTAAGTGCAAAATACATTATTAAATGCAACAGTGCAAGGCAGATTATGCAATGAAACCAAAAAACATTGTTCAGCGGACATGTTCAGCATATATGTACAATGTTATTCTCATGCTTAGAATTGCATCCTATATGAACCACCACACAGACTTTGATTCTGCTTAGCTTCTATGCTCATATATTTTGTATTGTATCAGTATGTAGTCATATACATTGTAGCTTTCCTTCTACATTCCTGCTAAGATGTCCTCATGTTACTTCTGTTGGGAATATTTTGTTTATGATGTTTGTTTATGTTTATGTTGTGAAGGGGGAGTGGAGCGAAGCAAAATGATGTAGGCAATTGTTAGGCTGGATCTCCGAGGTAAATAAAATCAATTTTTTATGTGTCATTGATTTATCCTGCCACACTGGTCTACACAATCAACAAATGGTAGCCGGGTGGTTTTTGGCAGGAAGGAGGAGATTAACAAGTAGTTTAAAAGATAAAACGTCATAAACATGAGTAGCGTCAGCGAATGTGGTGGGCAGCAGGTGTTGCCAATTTTCGGTGCTGATAAGGGCTATGACCGCTGGAAAAAAAAGCTGAAAGCATGGCAGCTTGTCACAAGTATCGGGAAAAAGAAACAAGCTGTGGTTGTTGCCCTGTCGTTCCCAGAAAGAAGCGAGGTATGGAGCAAGATTTTCGAGGAAGTGGATATTGAGAAGCTGACAGCTGAAGATAGAATGAGTTTTGCTAAATCACTTGGACAAGAGGTACAAGGATGAGATGTGCAGCAGCGTATGAGGCATGGACAAGGATTGACAGCTACAAAAAGGAGAAGGAACATACAACAGAGAAATACATTTTGGAATTTGTGACGAGAGGTACATTTCTGGAGAGGTACAAAGTAAGTATACCTAAATGTGTTCAAGTATATAAGTTACTAGACAGTGCAGGGCTAGAGGTTAAAATGCTTGACTCCATGCAGCAAACCCTTAGGAAATTTTTTGGTAGTCAAGAAGTGTTATCATTGTGTGCAGTGTCAAACAAGAGTGAGTGCAAGACCCCTGCTGTGGTGATAAAATCTGAACCAGTATTTAGCACGGAGAAGGTTGATGTTGTTACACGCAGAAGAGGACAGGGAAGGTTTAGTTAGAGGAAGAGGAAGCATAGCAAACAGAAGTGAAATAAATAGACAGAGAAACTCCGTTGACATGACATATATGGTAAGGTTAGGAAATGTTATGCGAGTGGATCAGAGTACCACCTGTCTCCAGCAGGTCAAAACAATGTGAATTTAAATACAGGCAGCCCCCGGTTAATGGCAGGGGTTCCGATCCTTGGGGCCCGACGCTAAGTGAAATTCGCCTCTAACCAAAATTCAAAAGTCTATGGGCATCACAATCCCCTTACGGTGCCCTAGACTTGTTGACTATTTTAAGTAGAATAGGACCGATATATATTTACTTTATATATTTATTCGCTATGGAGAAAATACCGGCACGAAAATATAGTATAGAGTACATACTGCTAAATTTAAGCTGCATTTGTAGCTGAAGCTGAGAAAACAATGTACAACCACCCACAACTGAAGCGACTGGGAAGCAACTTGAGCAAGAAAGAATGGTGTCCAGCTGAACATATCAGTTTTTCCCCAGCTCCCGCATCTCCACACACGCAACTCACTTTTCGCGCTGCTAATGACTACTATCATGCATCAGCAACAAGGATATAACTCCACTAAACTTATGCCATCAAACACAATCGTAGATAAAATTGAGAGGGAATAATCTTAATCAAAACTTCAGGTCTTGTAAGAACACATTTTACTGTTGTTTTCACGCCGGTAAAAGATAAGTAACGTAACTAACGGTAAAACTCATACTACAAAGAAATCAAGTGAAAATACCGAACGGAATCATGTAATATTTTTATACAATAAACATGCCCACAACGCAATCTGTTAACGAAAAAATAATTTAGTTCACGAGACATATTAAATTCATATTTCGACTTAAAAACACGTCGTATAATGACAAAGAACCTTGTCTCACATAAGTAAAGTATCTAGATATTTTATGCTAACTAGAAGCAAGGCAATTCGCTCCAAACCGAGTTAAATACGACGAAATAAAACGCAAATACGGCAAACTAAACTTGCATTTGCCATCAGCTGATTTCCAAACCAAAACATTGACCGCTTTGTTAGTATTTTATGATACAATAATATGAGAATACATACAATATTATTGGATACAGTAATGTACAACTTTTTAAAAGATTCAAGGAAAAGATGCATAGTCATTGTGTTTTTATTTCATAAATATATGTAGCCGTCAGCAGCCTGACATCGCTCAATTAGGTATGCCGCTGTTGGTCCGAATCTGATTCCTGTTTCGTGTCCATTTCTTTTTTTTTTTTTTTTTTCTACTGATATACAATAGTCAGAATGCACTGAACCTCCTAAATTGGCTTATATTAATAAATTACTAAATTGTATCGTATATGTAGTATACAGTATACTGTATACTACATATATGTTGAGGATATTTGTTATGATATTGCACATAGCTCTGGTCATTTGTTTATGATTATGTTCATGTTGTGAAGTGGGAGCGGAGCGAAGCGTAACGATGTAGGCACTTGTTAGGTTGGATCTCGGAGGTAAATGAAGTCAGTTATTGTCTGCCTTTGATTTATCTTGCTACACTGGTCTACACGATCAACTTTCATATCCTAGACAAATCCCAATTTAGATGGGATCAGCAGACATATCAACAGCTAATAGTTTCCCCCTTCAAAGGTAAGCTAGTATCTAATAAGGTAGCCTATAACTACCAACAGACAACACCACCTAAAGGAAACTAAAAATTTGAACTAATTCACAAAAAATACACCAACATGTAATACTATAACAATGCTTGAGGGACAGCTTGCAGTTTCCATAAGTGATTCTGCTCTAAGTTTTCATCTTAACTAGAACACTGAGTCAGTGCTATACTTGCAACAATGTACTTACGCCTCTGGATGTTCACTGTGTCTGCTGTAGGTGAAGCCAATGAAAGGCAAATTCTTCCCTGTGAAGCCATGTCTTGTCCTGAAGGCATCTACATCTGGCACTCTCCTCTCGTTTTCAAATTCTTCAAAATTACTTGTGTCATCAACACTGTTTACAACAGGCACAAATGGTGGCTGGGCTGAAAGGAGGCTTTTGATTACTTGAATTATAAATAGAAACTATGATATATTCTTGATTTCTATATCTTTAGAATTATGTCCTCAGTAAAAATCATTGCTGATTATGACATTGCAGATAAAAACACTAATTAGAAATGTGATTGATGGCAGTTCCTATCCAACAAAACCATTCCAAGCATTCATCTCAAGTGTCATCATTCTCTATCAACAAGCAATATGATCTGTGAATCAGGATGTGATTACACAGAAAGAAATTTTTATTCTAAAGAAACTTTAATAACATTGCAGGAGGAGAGCTTATAAGCAACCCTATTATATCCTGGCTGAAACCACTTACAGTTTCTCAAGTTATTCCAATTGACATGCAGGAAAAAATTATGCTGAATAATCACTGGGTATGTCAGGCGATGGTTCGAGTCTTTGAGAAGTCCCTTGATCAAATCCTTCATTTGGTTGCTTGCAGCATTCTCCTCATCATTGAATTCTAAATTTTTCTGCAATACAAAAAATGATGAGCATGACTTGCTCCTAAGATCACAGAAGGCCAAGCATTTGGACCTATGAGGTCATTCAACACTAAAAGGGAAATTGAGAGTAAAACCAGGTTTGAAAGGTGTAAGAGGAAGAAACCTTCACTTGGACTATGAAACCACTGTCAGGAAAGGGCAGAAGGAAAGTAACATAGAAGAAAGAGAATATGAGCAGAGGTACAGAGAAAGAAGTGAAAGGGGTTGCAGCTAGGGGTGTAAGAGACACCACAAAAACCCTTAAGTAATGCCTACAATGCACCCATTTGAGGTGAACAGGGCACTATCCCCCTAAGGGAATGGCCCTTATTACTGGAGTTTTATACTATAAACTATACAAACTGTTTGGACATTTTCATCGCACTATGCTATTTAAATTCCGCAGTACAGTGGATTGCCCGTATTCATATTCTTGACATTTGCAAACTCCCATGCATATTTGTGGATTTTTCTATGGACCATATCTACCCATTATTCATGGGAAATTCACGTATTTGCAGTATTTTTAGATGTGAAATACACACAAATTACTGTATTTTCTCATCAATTTCATGATTAAATGCAATTTTTTTGATAAAACTATTAAAAAAAAACTGGTATAAGCCTTTTTAGTAGGTTTTTCCTGAGGTTGAACTAACAAAATACACAAGCAGTTTCAAACATCTTTTTATAGGGGTTCTAAGTATTTGCGGATTTTAGCTATTCGTGGGGGGGTGGGGGTGTCTGGTATTCATCCTCCACGAATACGGGGAGTCTACTGTATTGCATTTTTTAAAATTAAATCTTCATTATCATTACAATGGTCTACAATAATACATATTGTGAAGGCAAGTAACAACCAATTATCTAAAATTCTAAGCTATGCTAAGCTCATATTTTAAACCTATCAAATACTTATAGTAAATCAAGATTAAAACCTTACCTGATGATTCATGATGTTATTGTAAGTGGCCACCACATTATCTCCTCTGAACGGCGTATACCCATAGCACATTTCATACGCCATGATGCCAAGGGACCAAAAGTCACACTCCACCTGGAAGAATGCAGTTTCAATTGCATGATCTCTTTATAATGAATGAAATGTGACATTTCTATAATAAAATAAGGTTTTATACATATACAGTGGAACCTCTACATACGAAAGTCCCTACTTACGAAAAATCCAGGTTACGAAAGCAAAGACAAAGATTTTTTTGCTTCTGTATACGAAAATAATTCAGGTTGCGAAAGGGTAAAGTCCGAGATTCGCCCAGACCGCTGAGAACAATTTTAAAACTCGTGCACCGCCAACTGAATAGACTCGCCACCATCCTCCCGCTCTCCCATTGGTTCCTGATGCTAGTCACCACCGTAAGATCCTGCTCTCCTATTGGTCAGCATCTGTCCCATCATTCCTCTACATAAAGGCGTCCTTTGACCACTTCGTCGCATCAGTGTTATCGTATGCACGTGGAATTCCTTCGTTTACATAGATTTCATTTATTAACGTAAATTCGTGTTAGTGATTTCGCTTTCTTCGTAGTAAGTTACTTTATCGTGTTGTGTGTGAACTTAATTAACCCTCAAACGCCGAAGCGGTAAAAAAAAAAAATTGTCTCCCGTGTGCCGGAGGAGTTTCAGAGTGAGCGCGGAAGCAGAAAAAATATTTTTTTCAAAAATCACAGCTCGCTTAGTTTTCAAGATTAAAAGTTCATTTTTGGCTCCTTTTTTTGTCATTGGCTGAGGTTTAGTATGCAACCATCAGAAATGAAAAAAATTATCATTATCATATATAAATAATGCGATATATGAGAGCACGAAAACAAAATTTCATATATAATTGTATTCAAATCGCGCTGTGCGCAAAACGGTTAAAGGTAACAAGTTACTTTTTTTTCGTTGTAATGTACACTAAATTGCAATCATTTTGGTATGTAATACATTGTAAAACGATAAAAGCAACACAGAGAAAATATTATCACAAAATAATGCATGAATTCGTAACGCGCGGACGTAAACATATTTTTTTCAAAAATTCACCATAAATCTAAATATTGTCCTAGAGACTTCCAATTTCTTTCAAAATGAAGACAAATGATTGAATATTACTATACTGTAAGAGTATTAGCTTACAATTGCAGTTTTCGACCATATCTGATGAGTTAAAGTTGACCGAATGTTGAATATTTTTATATATATATTTTTTATATGCAATTATTTCGGAAATAAGAAAAGCTACAACCTTCAAATATTTTTTGTTTTATTCTACATGAAATTGCGCACATTTTCATATATAAAACTATATGAAATGCCTAATATGAAACGGAGCAAATATTCCGAGAATGCGAAGTACGCATTTCGGAGATTTGTGGCGGAGAATCCGCGCGCGGAGGGAAGGAAAGTTTTTTTTTTAAATTCACCATAAATCTAAATATTGTGCTCGAGGCTTCGAATTTGTTTCAAAATGAAGATAAATGACTGAATATTACTAAACTGTAAGAGTTTTAGCTTACAATTGCGTTTTTCGACCATTTCGGTAGTCAAAGTTGACGGAACGTGGTTTTTTTCAATTTATCGTGATTTATATGCAAATATTTCAAAAATGAGAAAAGCTACAACCTTCAATTATATTTAGTTATATTCTACATGAAATTGCACAAATTTTCATATATAAAACTTTATGTAACGGCTAATTTAAAATGGTGCAAACATTACCACAATCGCACGTATGATTTTTTCGGAAGAGTTACCGCGCGGACGTAAAGAAAATGTTATTTTTTCATAAATTCACCATAAATCGAAATATTGTCCTAGAGACTTCCAATTTGTTGAAAAATGAAGGTAAATGCTTGAATATTACTAGAATATAAGCGTTTAAGCTTACAATTGCGTTTTTCGACCATTTCGGTAGAGTCAAAGTTGACTGAAGGTTGAAAATTTGTCACTTATAATTTTTTATATGAAAATATTTCAAAATTGATAAAAGCTACAACCATGGGTTGTTTTTAGTTGCATTGTGCATGAAATTTCGCACATTTCCATATATAAAACTTTATATAACGGCTAATTTTAAAATGGTGCAAACATTACCACAATCACATGTATGATTTTTTTCGGAAGAGTTACCGCGCGGACGTAAGGAAAAAGTTTTTTCATAAATTCACCATAAATCGAAATATTATGCTAGAGACTTCCAATTAGTTGCAAAATGAAGGTAAATGATTGAATATTACTAAAATATAAGAGTTTTAGCTTACAATTGCGTTTTTCGACCATTTCGGTAGAGTCAAAGTTGACCGGTTGAAATTTTGGCAATTATCGTTATTTATATGAAAATATCTCAAAACTGATAAAAGCTACAATCATGAGTATTTTTTTTTTTTGTATTCTACATAAAAATGCGCACATTTTCATATATAATACTCCATGTAACGGCTAATTTAAAATGGTACAAAAATTATGTCAAAGTGACGAAATAATTTCCGAGATGTGTCACAGATACTTTTTAGTGCGGCAAGAAAGAAATTTGCGCTTGCGCGCCTGCGTAACGATTGTTAACAAAACAACACCTTGATCCGTGAACTCCCAGCATCCCCCAAGGCGCGTGATTCAAAAGTTTTAGGCTAGTAGGCCTAAAAGTATTTTTCCGCGAATTTAAAAAAAAATTTTGCATGTCGACGTAAAATACGTCCAGTCGGCACCCGAGAGACAAAAAATGTAGACGTAAAATACGTCCAGTCGGCGTTTAAGGGTTAACTTAATTAGCCATGGGTCCCAAGAATGTTGCTGAAGTTCACGGAAAGAGGATGCTTTCTATGGAGACAGATGGAGATAATTAAAAAGTATGAAGCTGGCATGCAGTTGAGTGTGATCGCTAAGAAATACGGCCGAAATCCGTCGACAATAGGCACCATCCTTAAGCAGAAGGAAGCCATCAAAGCAGTTACACCTCCCAAGGGCGTGACTATTTTGTCCAACAAGAGGAGCCACGTGCATGATGAGATGGAGAGGCTGCTTCTTTGTCTTTAGACAAAGAAATCGCTGGCGATACGATAACCGAGACTGCAATGTGCCACAAGGCCAGCGCTATTTTCCGTGATCTGATTGCCCAGGCTGAAGACGACGGAGAAGGGACATCGACGGTAACCCCAGACTTCAAGGCTTCTCGGGGGTGGTTTGATAAATTCCGTAAACGGACTGGTATCCATTCGGTGGTGCGGCATGGAGAGGCTGCCTGCTCAGACACGAAAGCGGCCGAAGCCTTTATTGAGACGTTCGACAAGATGACGATCAAGGAAGGTTACAGTTCTCAGCAAGTCTTCAACTGTGACGAGACTGCCCTTTTTTGGAAAAAAATGCCTCGTCGGAAGTACATCACGGAGGAAGAGAAGAAGCTACCCAGGCATAAGCCTATGAAAGACAGGCTTACGCTCGCACTTTGCTCGAATGCCGGTGGGGATTGTAAGGTGAAGCCCCTACTTGTTTATCATTCCGAGACTCCTCGAGCCTTCAAGGCCCACAAAATGCTAAAAGAGAAGCTTCCAGTGATGTGGAGGGCTAATGCAAAAGCCTGGGTAACGAGACTTTTGTTCACAGAGCAGGTAAATCTGTGTTTTGGCCCGACAGTGAAGAAATTCTTGGAAGAGAAGTGTCTCCCTCTGAAATGTCTGCTGTTGTTGGACAATGCCCCTGCTCACCCTCCTGGCTTCGATGAAGATATCCTAGCAGAGTATTCTTTCATCAAGGTTCTTTATCTTCCGCCTAACACCACCCCTCTCCTCCAGCCCATGGACCAGCAAGTGATATCGAACTTCAAGAAGCTGTATACAAAACATCTTTTCAAGAGATGTTTCAACATCACCGATACCACAAACCTCACCTTGCGTGAATTTTGGAAGGAGCATTTCGATGTCGTGATATGCATCCGACTCATCGATCAAGCTTGGCAGGAGGTTTTGAGGTAAACCTTGAATTCTTCGTGGAGGAAACTCTTGGCCTGATGCCGTATCCGCCCGAGACTTCAAGGGATTCAACGTGGGCGAAGCTGATGTAGATTCAGAAACAGTTGATGATCCTGAAACTGTTTCGCAACCATATCTTGACGAGATTGTTGCACTCGGCAAGTCCATGGGGCTGGTTGTTGACGAGGAAGACATCAATGACCTTCTCTAGGAACACCAAGAGGAGCTTACAAAGGATGACCTGAAGGAGTTGGAGGCTATGCAACATAATGTCGTTCATGAAGAGTTCTCTAGCAGCGGCGAGGAGGAGAACCCAATGACAACAGCAGAAATTAAGGATGCTCTAGTTGCTTTTCATAAAGTGCAATCGTTTGTAGAAAAGAGACACCCTGAAAAGGCTTGCACAGGTCGTATGCTTGCGCAGTTCGATGACGTTTGCCAGAGTCATTTCAGGAACATTTTGAAAAGCAGGCAGAAGCAATCTTCCTTGGATAGTTATTTTTTAAAGAGGCCTTTAGTAGTAAGCAAACAGGAAGGTCCATGTGATACGAAAAAACAGAAAATTGAAAGTGGTGAAGAAATTGAAATTTTATTTAAAAAAGTAAAGTATAAAATGTTAAAAAAAAAATTTTTTAATCAAAAAAAGGCAAACAAATTAAATTTAATTTTTAGTTTTTTTTGTAAAGTTAAGTGTTAATGTTTTCTGCCATTTGTTAATGTGTTTCATAAAGTTTAGTGTTAATGTTTTCCGCCATTTTTTAATGTGTTTCGTAAAGTTAAGTGTTCATGTTTTCCACCATTTGTCCTCTTCCTCTGCTGCCACTTTCGGACATCGCCTCACTCGAAAGGTAAGGTGCCACATTTAACTACATATGTACGTACAGTATTTCTTGTACCCTGTACACTAATACACTTTATTTACAGGTACTACAATAAAGGTTATGTTAGGTACTGAATGGTTCAAATTGTTGCAGTATTTCATTGTTTATTGGTCAATTTAGCTTTATAATAAAATTTACTGTGGTGTTTTTGAAGGGCTTGGAAAGAATTAGGCAATTTACATGTAAAACGTAGTTCGAGATACAGTGGTACCTCAAGATACGAAAGGCTCAACTTACGAAAAACTCGAGATACAAAAGCAAGTACGAACCGAGAACAATTTTAAAACTCGGGCGCAGCCAACTGAGTAAACTCGCCACCATCCTCCCGCTCTCCCATTGGTTCCTGATGCTAGTCACCCCATAAGATCCTGCTCTCCTATTGGTCAGCATCTACCACTTGTGCTTTATGCACTCTATTGGTAAAAGGATGCTGTAAATTGAAAAACTTATTCATGCAATACATTTAATAAAAAAATATTAGGTAAAGATAGAATAAAGAATAGAAATGAATGGTTATTATACTGTTTGGTAGTTTCAGCAGTTGAAGAGATAATGAAAATTTATGGCTTACTGTGTACTAGGAAAAGTGATTGCTTGGCAATCGTTCGATACTCGTAAGTGCTGGATGTAAACAGAAGTTTGGAAGCTTTTTTGTTTGTTTATTATAGTTAATGGTTACTTAATAATTATTTGAAATGAGTACATGCAATACATTTAATAAAAAAAAATTGTGAATTAGATATCAAAATATAAAATAAATCAGACTGCTATCATCGAAGCCAACAAATACGTATTTTTTAGAATTCTTCTTCTGTTTTAATATTACGTTACGTATACGTTTCATTATAGCTGTCAGTAACTCGGTATCTCCATTAGGTAAAGATAGAATAAAGAATAGAAATGAATGGTTATTATACTGCTTGGTAGTTTCATTAGTTGAAGAGAGATACTAATGAAAATTTATGGCTTACTGTGTCCTAGGAAAAGTGATTGCTTGGTGTTTGTTCAGTACTCTTAAGAGCTGAATGTAAACAAACGATTGGAAGGTTTTTTTTTTGTGTATTATAGTTAATGATTAATTAATAATGATTTGAAATGAGTACATACTGATTATTTATGCATTTTATTGGCATATTTTAAGCTTTTAGCTTCTTAGGTTTAGATGTCAGAATCATAGACTAGGCTACAGTAGCAACTGTTAACATAGGCTAGGCTTACTGCTAAGGGACATATGCTAAAGTCCTAATATATGCAGTAAAAATGGGGTTGAACATTACATGCAGT
The DNA here is from genome assembly GCF_015104395.2 of Macrobrachium nipponense. Classification (NCBI taxonomy): domain Eukaryota; kingdom Metazoa; phylum Arthropoda; class Malacostraca; order Decapoda; family Palaemonidae; genus Macrobrachium; species Macrobrachium nipponense. The sequence goes on along the minus strand of NC_087219.1, from coordinate 4,885,185 downwards.
TGAATATTACTCAAGTATGTACAGTATTTTGCCTTTTTGGAGTCATATTTCTTCCATCGGATCGGTGTCGTAACCCTAGAACATGTGTTGTAGGCCTGGAAATATAACTTACTGGGGTGTTTTTGTAGGGCTTGGAACGGATTAGGCATTTTACATGTAAAATGCAGTTCAAGATACGAAAAACTCATAATACGAAGGCCGCCTCAAAACGGATTAATTTCGTATCTCAAGGTACCACAGTACGAAAAAATCAGGTTACGAAGGCCGCTTCGGAATGGATTAATTTCGTATCCTGAGGCACTACTGTACTTACTAAGTAATTACTTAGCTAACGATAATGCTCGCATGGCATCTTAAATTCAAAATTCGAGGTAATGTGAATGTTGCAGAGGTGGGGGGAGGCGACAGGCTCCGTCCATTGCAATGGGACTGTGGAAGCAACAGGAGCCATACATCATTCCATTATTGCTGCAAAGTCCATAAAAAACAGCAGGGAGGGAGGGCTCTGATTTAGTAAAAACCTTATTTTTTTTTTTTTTAAATGTCATATTTATACAAGTAACTTACCAAGCAATCACTTAGCTGAATCCAACATTCCACGCATTAAGTATGTTAACAACCTGAACTAGAAAAGGTTGCTAACACTGACAAAATGCTTGTCGCTTCCTTACCTGGTGAGAAAGCTACAGCAGGTGATTACTGCCACTGGTTGGTGCTCATCTTAAACTATAGTGGCTCAGCGGTGTGCCAAGTTGCCTCTAAATCAGTGGGAGTCTTGTAATGGAGGATATGCCTGATCGCTGACAAGACATAATCCACAAAAAACTTTGCTCTTGCCCTGGGCGCAGTACCACAACAACAAACCAGACAACACCTGTCACCAACCCTGACACAATAAAAATAGAACCACTACCTATCCAACAAACTGGTGGACATTCTGGGTACAGCGTATCCCCCACGCTCCCCCAGAAAATGAACATTCTTACAATAAGGCAAAGAGACAGAAGGGAGACAGCATCTCTATTCTTTTTCCCCTAATACCATGCCAGCCACAAGGACCGAGGGTACTGCAGTTTTCAAATACTGTTTCCACTTCTTTCCAATATTGAGACATGAAGATGGACCTGCTCCTCCAATAAGTCGACTGAAGAATGGCCAAGAGGGATAAATTATGTTTGAAGGCGAGAGAGGTGGCTATTGCTTTGACTTCATGAGTTTTAACTTTGATCAAGGGAAAGGAGTTTTCCTGAATCCAGGAATGTGCTTCAGAGATCAGGTCTCTTAATAAAGAACAAAAGGGGGTTCTTAGAAAGAGGACGAGAAGGATTCTTGATAGAACACCTATGATTTCTCTGTCCTATGTAGGTAGTACCTCAGGCCTATAACTGGGCAAAGACTTAATGAGATTATTAAGATTCTGATTAGATGAAAGATCCAAACCGTTGTTGTTTGAAAACTGAGGAAAGCATCACATAATATCCTTTAAAGGTCAACAAGGAAAGGCTCTTAGAAGTCTTCATATACTAGAGGAAATCTGCAATCTGGGCTGCAGACGTCTCAAAAGAAAAGATGTGATATCTGAGGCACCATCAACTGAACACTGCCCACTTTGACCGATTGTAATTAGACTGGTGTCTGCACTTTGCAATAGCTTCCGCAGCTGGTTTTGAAAAAACGCTCTGACAGGTTTCCTGACAGTCTAAAGCCTGTCAGAGAGAGAATGGATAACCCTTGGTGGTATCTCCTGAAGTGCGGCTGCCTGAGTAGCCACAGTCTTTGGGGAAATCTACCAGAAGACGTAGAAGGTCCAGGAACCATTCTTTCTTGGGCCAGAATGGAGCAACAAGTATCATCAAGACATTGCGGTAGGAGACAAACTTGTTTTGTACTTCCCTGACTATGTTGAATGGAGGGAAGGCATAAAGGTCCAGATCCGATCAATCTAACAACCCAACATCCTTCGCCCAAGCAGGCGATCCGGGGCTGCAGAGCAGAAGAGAAGACAATAGTTTCTTGAGGTGGCAAAGAAGTCTATGGAGGGCTTGCCCTACAATCTCCAAAGGTCAATGCAAATCTTGTTGTCCAGCATCCATTCAGGACCTGCTTCCAACGGCTCAATTCGTCCACCAGGACGTAATTTCCCTTGACTGAGCAGTCACTTGATTACGGAAGCCCAAAGAAGAAGTTCCTTTGCAGTCTGGCAGAGGGAAAAGGAACAAGTGCCCCCGTTTCTTGATATACGACAGTGCCGTGGCATTTTCCGCATGAACAACTACTATCTTGTTGCAAATCCATGAAGAGAAACGTACGAGACCTAGAATAATGGCCATCAGTTCTTTGATATATATGTGAAGGTTGATTTCCTCCTGGAACCATGTCCCGGAAACCTCTCGATCCCCTAGGAGGGCTCCCCAGCCTAGATCCAAAGTGCTGAGTAAAATTTTAGATCTGGGCTTGGAGGGAGAAGGGATCTCCCCTGAGAAAACCAACCTTCAGGGAGCCACCACTGGAGATCCAACTTACCCTCCTGACTGACGGGAATACAACCGAGTTCAGTCAAGTCTTCCTGTCCCAGTTGGCTTTGAGGAAGAATTGGAGAACCCTCCAGTGCAATCTGCCCAACGTGATGAAGGTTTTGATTGATGACAGAGTCCCTAAAAGGCTATCAATTGACGGGCCAAACATGATGAAAGAGAAAGGACCTTGCGAATTGTCTGTATGCGGTTTGTGCTCTCTTGGAGGACAGAAAGCCTGAAATGTCCAAGAGTTGAGAATCATCCTGTGTCAGAACCAACTGGGATTCCTGGAGATTTAGAAGAATTCCTAGATCTAGAGAGCACAGTAGAGTTTTTTGAAGGTCCTTTGCAGGAGATCATGTTTCTGCTGACTAGAAGCCATTTGGTAAGAGGAATCGAGAGAATACTTGAGGGACCCTGGAGAGGCTGAAGCACATGGACCAAAACTGGTAGACTTTCCCTAGGAAGATGAACCCGAAGTATTTATTGGAGATTGGACAAATGGGGATGTGAAAATATGAATCTTGCATATCCAGTGATCATCCAATCGTCCGGATGAAAGGAAGCCATGGCTGATTAGCTTGTCTCCATCATAACTTCATCTTCTTTACAAAACGATTAAGGGCACTTACGTTAAGAATCAGCCTCCAGCCCCCTGATGCTTTGGGAACTACAAAAAGGCGATTGTAGAAGCCCTGGGAGTGAACATCCTCTACGGCTTCCTTCAAAAGGAGAGAGGATATTTCCTTTGGAAGGGAGAGGAAACTGAAGGGGGTGGGGGACCAGGTCACCAAAAATGGGATGGAGTAGCCCTCCTTAAAAACCCTAACGATACATGGATCTGCTCCCCCGAGATCCCACTTCCCCCAGAATGAGAGAAGTCTGGCTCCTAATGGGGCACAAAGGACTTCTGGTTCACTTCTTGGAAGGGAGCTTGGAGTAGTAGTACTTCTTGGCGGGTTTGGATTGAAATTGCAGATTTATGCAAGGTCTAGCTTTCCCACTAAAGCGAGTGGAGGTGAACTTGGGGCAAATGGGCACAGACTAAAACTTGGGGCGTAGAGATAACTGTGCCAGCAGATCCTATGTCAACTTCTTCAGTAGGCCCGATGTGATCTGTTCTACCATTGACTGCGGTAACAGATGAGAAGAGTCCAGTGGCAAAAAAAGCAATGCGGATTTCTGGGAAGACATGACTCCTCTTGTGATGAAGGAACACCAAAGTTCTCTCTTCTTAAGAACTCCAAAAGCAAAGAGATGATAGTTCTGAGGAGCAGTCTCATATGGCTTTATCCGCACAAGAAAGAATGCCAAACAGGTCTGCTGAGAAGAGATCATATAAATCTTAAAAATTCTCGATTTTCTTAGCAAGAGCTCTCACCGTCCAATCCAAGAAACTCAACATCTCAAAAACTTTTAAGATATTCTTGACAAGATGATCCAACTCCAATGACGAAAGACGTTGGCCAAAGTGAAGGCTAACCAATGAGATGAATCAGTGAGACCTGAAAAATCCCCTTGGGAGGAGGCTGCAACTCCCAGGGAGAGAGCTTCCCTGGTTACGTAAGGCCAGTACTTTCTCTTGATCAGATGAGAGGGGAGTTGGGCAAATGTAACTTTACCTTGCTCTCTCTTCATCGACAGCCATTCGTCGATTGCCTTCATTGCCTTCCTAGAGGAAGACGAGAGCACCATCTTGGGAAGGCGAGTTTGTTCTTCCTGAACACTAGCCATAAGGAAAGTGGAGGCAGAAGACAGAGTAGCTGGCATGTAGAAGGTTGGAAAATTTCCTAAAGAAAATGAAGAAAAGACTTGTAAGCCGTGGGTGGAGAAGCGTCTAGGTCTGCATCCTCTTCATTCTCTGAGGAGACCGGAGATAAAGACAAATCTTGAACAGGCTTAGAGGGAGGGGCTTTCCTAATATAGCTCAAGATCTCCAACAGTTGATCCTTGATGGGAGCAAGAGAGGGGTCGTCCAGTTCCGAGACGGGAACTTTTTGTCCAAGAGAGGACTGCTGAGGCTGAATCAAGTGTCTTGAAGATGGCGCTGGGAGCCGAGTCTGCAGCTGGAAATACAGAAACAGGTGCTGGTGCGCAGGAGCAAGAGCTGGGGGGTATAGGCCCCAGTTCCCTCAAGACAAAACAGGTGCTCAGGCAACAGATACCTAGACTGATATTTCTGGTCCTTTGAATCCTTGAGTGAAAGGAAAAGTGACAGTAAAAGTTTAAGAGTTGTAACAGGAGGAAAACCTAGCAACTGCACTATGTGAAAATTGTTATGAGGCTGGAAAGTAAGATGGAAAAAAAAGAGAATGGTGGTACTACAGTAAAAGAAATGAAAGGGATTGCAGCTAAGGGCCCAAGGGAGGCTGCAAAGAACCTTAAGTAATGCTCACAGTGCTCTGTGTGAGGTGTACTGATGCCATTACCCTCCTACTGGTGATGTATTCAAGTTTTGGATGACCTTTAAGTATTCAAAATAGTCACAAGATCAACATGGTCCAACATTTTAGAACAGCTCAGACTTGTTACTAAGAAATGCCCAAAGCAAGCCCCAAGCAAGAATAGGAATGAAATAATTAGTATAAATGCAAATAAAAATTGAAACATTCATTTGAGACCCTGATCTGTAGAATTTCATACAAACTCAGTCTACTAAACAAAAATGATATTTCTATAATAAAATAAGGTTTTGTATGTATGTATTTACCCAGTAATTATATAGCTATAGCTTTTCACATATTTAAATTTCATGGGTAGTGGTTTGATTTCTCAGCGTAGGTACACGTGCCGTCCCCAACAGCAATGACTAGGAACGACTTAGCTAACACATCATTCTGTTTTATGCATAATGTCCATCAGAGAGGAGGCGGGTACGCTCCAATCATATAATTACAGGGTAAGTATATACAAAACCTTATTTTATTATACAAATATAATTTTTGTACACGAGACTTACCCAGTAATTATATAGCCGATTCCACATTGAAAGGAGGCAGGGTCATGGATAAATTCTACTCCAAAGCATTAAGTCATGTAATGAATTTGAACTAGAAAAGTTGCTAGCATTGAAAAACTATGCTTTTCGTTCCTATAAGTTAAGAGAGCTATAGCAGATGAATACTGCCTCTGGTTGGTGCTCATCTTAACTCATAGTGGCATGGCAGTAGAGCCAAGGGTTGCTTCTTACTTAGGGGGAACTTTGCAACGAGGGGAATGCTCCTATGGATAGCAAAGTATGATAGGTGCCCGCCCTTGCCCTTGGCATACTGCCAAAATAAAAACAACCAGAAAACACTGACACCTACACTGAAATAAAGTCATGACCCATCCACTGAGCGTGATGGGTGCTCCAGGTACACTGTAGCCCCCTGATTCTCCAAACTCAGCACCTTACTGAAAAGGTGAGAGATAATAGGAGTACATCCTGTGCATCTGCAATGCCATGCCAGTCAATAAAAATGGTCTTGATGTATTCAAAAATTTTGACACTTCAAGCTTACATAAAAAAATATACAGGCGGCCAGCGGTTAACAGTGCAATCACTCAACGGCGAATCGGTTTTACGGCTGTCGTAAAAAATATTCATAAAAAAAAAAAAATTTAAGTATTTTTACGGAACAATTTTCAGTCAACAGCGCCGCTAGCGCCGTTATGTCTAACGAGTACATACACTTGTAGAAATACTGTTCAGCCCATAAAGGTTATGCAAATTATATTAAAAAATTGTATTGAGAGTTATTACATAGGTATTAGGGTAAAATATATGCCTCTGACGCTGTTCTATGCCGAAAATATAGAGTTAAATGGGTGCAAATTTAGCTATGGATGTGTTGATTTATAAACATGCTTTTATGTTCAAAATGTGTATGAAAATGTATTACATATTGGTATTTTTATTTCTGCACATAAATATGATACAAAGGCATCTTTTGAAACTGCCCTTCACGTTATCAAATATGATGCTTTTTCATGTTAATTCTTGTAAGCCGCCGTCTGCCACTTTTCCTAAAATATAGAGTTGAAAAAGTGCAAATTTAGCAATCGATGTGTCAATTTTATAAATGTCCATGCTCTTGTTTAAAATGTATGAAAATATATTATGTATAAGGTATTTTTATTTTTGTACATAAATAGGATACAAATTAAGGCAGCTTTTGTAACTACCCTCCACGTTGTCAGAGGATGTTTTTTCATGTTCGTTCTTGTCCGCCACTGATTCCGAAAAATGCATGGTGTTATTTTATTAATTATGCATCTTTTCCATAAATCCTTTAAAAAGTTATACATTACTTCACTGTATCCAATAATATTGTATGTATTCTCATATTACTGTATTATAAAATACTACGGCAAATCTAAGCTAGTATTCCGCGGAGTGGCCAATGTTTTTGTTTCAAATCAGCTGATGGCAAACACAAGTTTTTTTGACATATTTAACGCAATTCTGAGCGAATTTTCTTGCTTCTAGTTGGCATAAATGAATATCTAGATACTTGACTTATAGCAGACAAGGTTATTTTTCCTTATACAATGTGTTTTTAGGTGGATATATGAAATTGAATATCTATATACTTGACTTAATAAGCGACAAGGTTGTTATTTTTCCTTATAAACAAATGTTTTTTAGTTGATTATATGAATTGAATAAGTCTCGTTGTGATTGTGAAGTCCTTTTTTTTTTCATTAAGAGATTACTTTGGCGGCATGTTTATTGCGGGGAAAAATTATGTAATTCCGTTCGCAATTTTCCTTTATGTCATCATAATACAAACTTTACGTTATGTATCTTATATCAGCGTGAAACCGAGAGTAAAATGTGTTCTTTCAAGCCCAGTAGTTTTGATTAAAATTATTATATCTCAATTTTATCTACGGTTGTGTTTGATGGCATACATTTACTGGAGTTTTATCCTTGTTGCCGATGTACGATAATAGTCATTAGCAGCTTGAACAGTTTTCTCAGCTTCAGTTATAACTAGGTTTAAATTTAACAGTATATGTATTTCCTGATTGATCATTGATCTATATTGATCTTTGATCTATAGCGAATAAAGTTATTACATTAAGATATCTCGGTTCTATTCTACATAACGTCATTTATAACAACTACGGTAATAATGTACTATAGTACGATGATTGAAATACAAGCCAAACGGATGTTATCAAATTTGGTTATACTTGAAAAAAATAAAATAAAAATAAATAAATAAAGAAAAAAAGTTTCACGTTCAGTTGTTCATGGCTGTTCACATTTATGCAAAGAGTATAATGTTAAAACCATATTTTCATCATTCTCTTTTGCTGTATTTGAACTTATGTAACTAGAATATGGGATAAAGTTAGGCTATTGTAATTTGGTCTCTCATAAAATCGGATTATCGTAAGACGAATTATCGTAACTTGAACACTACAGCTACCTGTACACTGTATAACACCTTATAATATCTTTACATACTCTAGACACCCAAAGGATTAAAGCTAGGCTTTTTTCACTTTACAGTATTTATAATACTATAATGTACTGTACAGTAAATTCTATAAATCTATACTGCATAAATATAATTTTACTTATTGCGCCATCGCGGGATTAAGGCGCCATTTGACTGGTCTAGAATTTCGAAAGAAGGGTGCGGTGGCCGTAGGCTTTAAAATCGCTCAGCGTCTAAAATCACTTAGCGTCGGCGGCCAGGAATGGAACCCCTGCCGCTAACTGAGGGCCGCCTGTAATAAGAACCAAATATCGCTTAAACCTCTGGTACTTTGATAGCAGAATGAGCGTAAAGAGCAAATACCATCTGAAAACTAAGTAGGTAGAGGCTGTTCTTACATCCTTAGCTTTGTTTCAAAGTAGGCCAAAAAACACTACACAACACTGTCTCAGAATGAAGTCCGTATAAAATGGAAGACAAGACGTTTATACATACAAAAGAAGAGACGGGTTCATGTCACAAATTCTTAGGTTAAGGATGGTCTTCTCATTCCCGTTCAGCTCAGGGAATTCCTGAAAAACCCCAACTGAACAGAGAGCTCTCTATACCGCTTCCAATCTGGGGAGAACAACTGAGAGCCTGTAGTTGGTGCTATGTGAGCTAGGTGTCAGGTGAACTTGGGACTCAGGAGCTGGCATACACTCTGAGTATGATTTGGTGCCAGGGGAGCTAGGCACCAGGTGAGCCAGACTTTCGGTAGCTGGCGGCTGCTCCGAGCATGAACTGGCGCCGGGCACAAGAGGAAAGTGCCAGGCGAGTTGGGAACTCAGGAGCTGGCTTACACTAGGAGCATGAGTTGGGGCCAGAGGAACAGAGAATCAGGCAAATAGGAAACTGAGATGTCAAATGCTCCTGGAAGTCAAATAAGACAGTAACAATCTAAAGGAGAAAGAACGGATCCAGGTCTTGGATGGGACCTTGAACTTTCTTGATCCGAGAGCAAAAAAACTGCTCTGATCTTGTGGGGTAAGTCACCAAGGTAATGGGATACGTGGAAAGGTGGCTCTTTCCTTGAAAAGAATGAAGTACCTTCTTTGAAGAACCTGAACCAACCAAGATTCTAACCCCCCTGCAACTCCATTCCTCCAAAAATAAATGCAGTCTGGTCCTGACAAGAGCATGAAGGGCTGGAGAGACTCTTTTAGGAAGTTTTGGTGGAAGGCTACTTAAAGCAATTCAAAGAGAGCCAAAGGCTGGAGCAGGGTCTCTCATGAGGATGTGACCTTCCTCTTCGAATGGGCCGTTTCCAAGGCAAAAAACTTGGGCAGTAGCAGCAGAACTCGTCTGTGGGCACTTTGCCGACTGAGCTATCAAGTCGTGAGCCAATTACTTCTGAATGGCAGACAGAAACTCTTTCACAGTGCCTTGTGGGAACAAATGCGACTTAACGAGAGACGAAAACAAGAGTTCTGACTTACAAGTAACTGTCACCCCTCTAGTGTCGAAAGAACACCAATCTCTTGCTTTTACAGAATCCCCATGGCGAAAAGTTAGGCTAACTCATCGAAACTGCCTCCAAACGCCTTATCGGTGAATGAAAGAACATCTAACCAGTCTGAAGAGAGGTTCACTGCAAGTACTGGGCAGTCCTCAATCTTCCTGGCTAATACACCAACTGTTCAGTCTAAGACACTGAATATTTCCTATACTAAAAATATTTCTCTTAACATGATCCGGCTCAGGCGAAGAGAAGAAAAACTTGGCTGAAGAAAAGGCAGCACGACGAGTTGCGTCATCAAAGTTGTAGACGTCCCCTTAGGAGGAGGCAGACACTCGCAAGGAAGGATCCTCCCTCATGGAATCAAAACGATATCTCTTCTTCAGCAGCTTAGACAGAAAAAGTGAAAGGAGCTTTGCCTTGATCCCTCTTGACTGCCAACCAATCCTCTACCTCATTCAAGGACTTCTAAAAAAGAGGAGAGCACTAACTTGGGAAGACAAAGATCAGAAGGAAGTTTCCTCATAAGGAAAGTGGAAGTAGGCAATCTGGTAAGTGCTGGTACAAAGAAGTCCGAGAAGTTCACTAAAATAATCCCCAGAAAGCTAAAATATGAAGAGGCAGGAGCACTGTCATGATCTGGATCTTCATCATCAGAGATGGATGACAGTGATCCCTGCTCTTGGCAACAGACTTCTTCCTCTTAAGGAAGACCATCCAATCCTCAAAATGGTGGCACATAGAGGCTAGTGAAGGATCCCCTAGTGTCGACGAAGATGAAATGGCTGGTGCCAGGTGAGACGTGGAAAGCACCGCGCAAGCTGGAACAATAGTGTGTGGTGCCTCAGATGGTGCAGAGCACCTGGACATGGACTGGTGATCAACAAAAAATGCCTGATACAAGAGACCCAAGTGCCTAGGCGGCAATACCTGGTGCTCGTCAGGAGAATCAGTACTATTATGATGAGCACCAGGACAAAAAGCACTTCAGAAGGCTCAAATATACCAACGCAAGAGCAGAGTTCTCATCCACTTCCTCTTCAATGGACAAGTCGATATCTCCACCTTAAGAGAATATATGTGAAGGCTAGTGAGTCGACACACCTGGTGGCGAATGCCTGGGAGAAGGCTGGCTATCGGAAGCAAGAGGTCGCTTACGATGGTTTGAATGCCTAGGCACCAACACAGGCCATTCAATATTAATAATAATTAAGTATAACAAGTAACATTTTCTTGTCGGGAGACGACTCTTCTAATCTGATGACTACTGAGCGGCACTCAGTAAGATGCCTTCCCAGGGGCGTTCAGTTAAAACCTATAAACGCATGACAAGTCTGACCAAGGGGGAAAAACCTCCTCACTACACATCCAAGACTCCTTTCCAGTGACTACCTGCTGATACCTGGGAAAAGCTACAGGTTCAACTCAGGGGGCAACCCCCTCGAGCTCCCTTCAATTACCAGTATGTGTTCTCTCCAGTGCGGAGGACCAGGACAGTGACTTCAAGTCTAGGAGATACGAGGGGCCAGATAGTCACCTCCTATAACACACAGCCAGAAAGAGGCCTTTCCAACAGCTGTCTGTTGTTACCTGGGACCAACAACACGTTCGACTGAGGGAGTGCCTACCTGCATGTAACCCCCTGATCTCACTTGGACCTCCAGTATGTCTTCTCCCTGGTGCGGGAGAGCGGGACAGTGACCATTACATTCTTAAATTAATGATAATTGAAATACTTAATGATAATTGAAATAAAATGCTGGCAAAGGCATGGGAAGGACAAGGTGGAGCCAGGCACAGGAGGAAATAATTATGATAGAAGGGCTAATAGGAGAAAACTGGTGTTAGGCTTGGGAGGTGGGGGAAGTTGGTAGGCAACAGATGGGAGCACGAATTTTTGTATCAAAGTATCAAAGCCAATTCAACTCTAATATTGTAAAACACTGTGCTTTTGTTCTCTAAATAGTGATAATAAAAGAATAAAACAAATATCATTTATAAATATATGAAATAGCATCTCATTTAGTCACATATGTACGTATGTATTTTAAAATAACGCAAATGTATGTTTACCTTCTAAAATAACAGATAAATTTATATCAACAAATATTTTTCATATTAAAGTCTCAAAGTAAATCTAACTCTAATATAAAAGAATAAAACTAAAATTTGCAGATAACCAACTACATACTCAAAAAGAAATCATTAGTAGAATTATCAGGAATTCAAAGTAATCAAATTCAGTAATCGATTATGCACACACTAACTGACTAGAGTGGCCTGTGTTCCAGTCCGCCATGGGAGCTGGAGGCGAGGAGTTAAGATGTGAAATGTTCACAATTGCATTGCGCTGGAAAAATACCTCCACACGCCACGGCCATGAAGCATTTCTATAACGGTAAACAAAACAAAATGCGCTGGCCTAAAAGAATGTATTAATGTTCACAAATTACTTTTAAGGTAATTATTTTGCTGGCAGCTTGTGAACAGCTTAAGGTCGGTAAATGAAATCCCAAAAGCAAAGCAAGACCAGTTGGCATGATGCAACATTCGAGAATTACTTTGAAGGTAATTATTAACCATTGACTTGCACTTAGCCCAATTTTGGCAAGTAAATAATAAATGCAAAGTTTTTGGAATAAAGGAATGGTAGAACATTTGAGAATTATTACTCTAAGGTAATCATTTACCATTGGCTTGCAAATAGCCTATGTTCGGTGAACAATCACGAATGCAAAAGAATTACCCTAATTGAACATTCAACTACTTTTAAGGCAATTATGAACCGGTGACTTGCACACTGCTTAAGCCCGGTAAGCAAATCATAAACGACAAAGTTTGGCCTAAAGGGATGGTGCAACATAAGAATTACTTTAAAGGTAATTATTTACCGGTGTCTTGCTAATAGCCTATGGCCAGTAAACAAAAGTTTGGCCTATAGGAAGGATGTAACATCAAAATTACTTAAGGCAATTAGTAACTGACTATGCACAAGTTTTGGCTTAAAAGAATGGTTGGTGTAACATCAGAAAATTAATTTTAAAAGACAAAACTATATCTGGAGACTTCAAGTATCCGGCTTGATAATAAACTGAATTAAACAAACAAAACATAAGACTCATCCTGCTTGAAGGCTATGAATGCATTCCGGTGCTTGTGTAACACTACCGTAATCCGGTGATATTAATGGAAAATAAGAACAGGCAGCTTTAAGCACTTGATGTTTAGTTGAGCACAGCAGAAAACAGAATGAAGTCATTAACCAAGTCATTCCTAGTATTGCCTTTGGGGGATGGCACTGTATGTATACCTATGCCTACACTGAGGAATTGGTGCAATACCCGCCAGTTTTGAATACGTGGAAAACTATTAGCTATATAATTACTGGGCAAGTCTCATATACAAAACATTATATTACTATACTACTTATCTGATACTGATGTGGTTTAAACATATGGGGAGAATGGGGTGAGAAGCTAAAGATCTCAAGAAAAATTAATGGCCCAGAAAACCATAAAGGAATAGCACAGATGAAGACCTACAGCTGACAGGTCTTCAGGTTAAAAGTGCAAAAGACAGAGAATGAAAGGAATCTATTTCATCTCACAACGCAAAGGAAAAATACAATGTAGAAACATTAACGCCGACAAAGACTTACTCCATACGACATACTGCTTCCAGGCTTCTCGTTCACAAACAAAACCTCAGGAGCAATGTAATCTGGTGTTCCCACAGGCATTTTGCTTCTTACGATCCCAGATGAGGTGAGTTTGGCAGCCGAGCCGAAATCTGCAAGCTTGATGTGTCCACAACGGTCTATGAGGATATTCTCTGGTTTGATGTCTCTGCAATGTAAAAATCATGTGCATCAAATATACTGTACCAGAAATGTACCATACATGCACCGTACATTACGTTACAGGTCTTAGTAGAAAAATCAGACATTTTAAGCTACCTGACCTGCCACACAACAATAGGGACAAAGGAATAAGACACTGTTCAAGTTACGAAAATTGATACTTTATTGAACAATGTTTTGAAAATATCTTTAAATTTCTGTCCCAATGGGTGCATGCAGCAGTGTGCAATCAGGGAGCAAGAGACCAAATTACAATAGCCCAACTTTATCCCATCTTCTAGTTAAATAAGTTCAAAATCAGCAAAAGGAGGGAAGTATAGTTTTAAAAGTTATACTCGTTGCGTAAATGTGTGCAGCCATAAACCACCAAGTGAGAAAATTTTTTTTTTGCTAAGTACAACTGAATTGGATAAAAATATCTATTTGGCTTGTATTTCAACAACTGTAACTACTGTACGATAGTAAACAATTACTGTAATTATGTTATAAATGATGTCATGTAGAATAGGACTGATATATTTTTATGTAATAACTTTATTCATTATAGATCAAAGATCAGCAAGGAAATATACTGTTAAATTTAAACCACGTTGTAGCTGAAGATTCTCATGACTATATCATGCATTGGCAACAAGAATAAAACTCCCTTAAACTTATGCCATCAAACACAATCGTAGATAAAATTGACAAGAGAAAAATTTTTATCAAAACTACTGGGCTTGAAAGAACACATTTTACTGTTGTTTTCAAGCCGATAAAAGATAAGTAACGTAAACCTGATATTATGATGAAATCAAGTGAAAATAGCGAATGGAATCGTGTAATTTTTTTACACAAACATCTGTTATACAGTGAAGTAATGTATAACTTTTTAAAAGATTCATGGAAAAGATACATATTCGTTACATTTACTATACTGTATATGTAGTATAGGGTATACTGTAGGCTAGGCTACTGTATTCATATGTATACAATATACCATAGTATACGCTAGGCTAACTCTTGTTAGTGTTAATTAATTTCTCTTAGTACTGAATTATCATAAGCCAATCAGCACTGAACCTAGAAAATTAGCTGGAATTGATAATTATCATACTATATATGTGCAAAGTATACTGTGTAGTGTAGGCTAGGCTACCCTATATGTAAAGATGGTACCGATTACCATAGTGTAGGGTGGGCTATAATTGAGGTACGATTTTTCCAACAACGATGGGTTTTTTGGAACCTAACCCTATTTATGTAGGAGAATACCTGTAATGATATTTTACAATTAAATGGAATAAGCCTGATCATTTGTGAAATTTACCTTCTTGATAACCTAAGACTCTCCAAGCCTCAACAGTGCCTGTATTTAAGGATATTGTCGAAATCTTCCCATTAGTGTCAGTCTTCCTTGGTGCAAAACTAATTTATAGAGAAACTCGTATTTTCTTTTGAGATGAAAGTGGATGATTTTCACTTCAACTCACAAGAATTTCCCAAATAATTTATTCTACAGCATGATGTAAACCTTGGACAATGGTAATGTTCAAGAACATGAGATGTTGGGTGAGACGAGACCCAAAAGGAACAGATGAAAAGACACATACAAAGGTGATGCAGCTGGACCAATGGATACTACAAAGAACCTTTATCAATGTCTACATTGCACCAAGCAAGGAATACTACAAATGATAACTCCCATTGGCACTGGATGATAGCCCCTATGGGTTGTAAAGGTTAAGAACTGTATGCTGCCTCACCTGTGTACGTAGCCCATAGAATGCAGCGTGTGAATGGCCTGAGTTACTTCCGCTAAATAAAACCTTGTCATATCCTCATCAAAAACATTATCGTATCGATCTAGCAGAGACAGTAAGTCTCCGCCAGGATGGAAATCCATTACTAGATACAGCTGCTGGTCATCCTGTAAAAAGCAAAGAATCATACACAGTAGTACTGGACAATGGTTATAATACAGGACATGAATGCAAAACTGAATAAATTAAAACTGAAATAGCAAAAAATATAGACACCAAGTTATCACTATTTATTACAACTACAAAATGGACGACCAAAAAAAAAAAAAAAACAGCTGAATGACAGAAACTAACACAATGGGTGCACAAAAGAGAATTGATGTTGGAATGGTGCACGTCACTCGGCATACAAACAGACAACAGTCTAGTTATCGGTATTGTAATCACATATCATTAATCAGTTAACTTGAAGCAGCAAATGAAACACATTATCAATACAAAAACTGGCAAATAAAATTATATTTTTATAATAAAATAATGTATTATTTATACTTACCAAGTATAATTACATAGCTAAGAATTTCTAAGTACCAATAGCTAAAATTTGAAAATCAGTGCCGATTCTTTTGTTTCAGTGTAGGTAGGTCTGTACCCCGCCCACTACCGGGGAATAGGCAAACAACTTGGCAAAGCAGCTCAATTTTATTTATGCCTTATCATCCATGAGAGGGGAGGGTGAGTTTCCATTCTGTAATTACTTGGTAAGTATAAATAAAACATTATTTCATTATCTATCTCTTCATCGAAGTGTCGTGTCTTGGACGTTGGCGATCATTTGCCTCCACCTCTCTCAATCTCTAGCTGCTTGTATTAGTTGATTTACAGTATAATCTCCATCCAAGTCTCCCACCAAGCTGTCCAAGTATTTTACTCTGTGTTCCTCTCACTCTCGTCCCCTCTATCCTTCCAGTAAAGCACGAATGCTCTATCTTCTCACTTATTATATGTCCAACATAATTCCTTTGTGTCTTCCTTATTTCTCTTACAAGGGCTCTCTGTGCTCCAATTCTTACTAACACCACCTCATTTGTCACTCCATCTGTCCATGATATTCTCAACATTCTTCTATAAAACCAAATCTCTGCTGCATTCAACTTGGCTTTCAATTTTCTGGTGATTGATCAGCTCTCTGATCCATACATGAGAGTGGACCAAACATACCTTTTCAGAGCTCTTGTCCTTGTTCGAGTTCCAATTCTGTTATTTCCTAAAAGGTTTTTCATATTCTTAAGTTTTTAGCTATCAGAATCATCCTCTCAATATCTTGTTTTGCTCTCGCATCTTGTTAGTAGACTGCCCAGATAAACAAAACTGTTAGCTTGTTTTATACTTATGTTGTTTATCATTATATTACAATTTGGTGGATCTTGATTCTTTAATACAACTACAACTTCTGATTTTCTCACATTAATTTGCAGTTCCATTTTCTCACCTGTGAAGGCAGCTACTCTCAACTAGTAGAGAAGTGGTGTTAGACCAGGGTCACAAACTACATAGTAGGGGCCTTACAGCGAGTAATTCACCTATTGCTAGTAAAGCACAAACATTTCCCCTGCCCTGGGGGCAGTATCATGAACAATAACATAAAAGCCAGAATACCGACAAAACTACCTACACCAAATACTAAAAACCACCTCCATACCAATGGTTCTTGGGGGTATCCAGTACCAGGTACCCCACAACTCCCATGGGACTCAACACCAGTTTTCAAGGCAAAGAGTAAGGTAGGAAGGAATGCTTCCTATGCTGCTTCTCCCATTACCATGCCAGCCACTGCCAATGGACCTAAGGTACTGCAATAATTAAAAATCATTTCCACTTCTTTCAGATATTGATTCACAAAGACTGTCTTACATTTCCAGTATGTGGACTGGAGAATGGCAGCCAACTAAAGATTATATCTGTAGGCCAGAGATGTCATCACTGCTTTAATCTCATGAGCCTTTACCTTCAATACAGGTAAAGCCTCCACTGCTATCTGAGAATGGGCATCCCAAATGAGGTCTCTAAGAAAGAACGAAAGGGCGGTCTTAAGAGAGAGGACGTGAGAGGTCCTTAACAGAGCACCACAAGCCACTGGAAGGCCCTCTAATGTTTTCAGTTCTGTAAATGTAAAACTTAACAGCTCTCACTGGACAAAGAGTCCTTTCTTCATCTTCCCCTCCTACTATGCTATTCTTCATCTTCCCCTCCTACTATGCTATTCTTCATCTTCCCCTCCTACTATGCTATTCTTCCTCTTCCCCTTCTACTATGCTAGACAAGTTCTTAATAGTAAAAGAACAAGGCCAAGGTTTCATAGGATTCTCACTCTAGGTGAAGAAGCCTAATGTAAATGAGACTGAAGCATCTCTATTAGAAAAACCAACTCTCGTCTAAGGCTTGAATTTTGCTCACTCTTCTGGCCGAGGCTAAGGCTATCAAGAAAAGTCTCTTTCTGGTTGAATTCCTGAGTGAGGCAGAAGCTTAAGTTTCAAAAGGAGGACAAGAGAGCCATTTCAGGACTACGTCTAAATTCCATGGTACCTGCTGAGTATCCTTACATTTGCAGGTATCAAAAGACTTAAGTCTGATAGGTCTTGAGTTGAAGACAAATCTAATCCTCTGTCCCTAAATACAGAGCTTAGAATAGCCCTATATCCTCTGACTGTAGAAGAAGAGAATCCTCTAGACATCCATAGGTACAGAGAAAATGGGTGATCTTTGTCACAGATGTTTGAGAAGAGACTCCATTTCTTCTGCATCAAGCGCAGAAAAATGCTCCGCTTGTTCTGGTAGACGTTGGAGGATCACTTTCTTCTACATTTCGAAATCACCTCTGCAGCCGCTCTCAAAAACCTTTTGCTCTGAGGAGTCAGACAACAGTTTGAACCCTATCAGAGCCAGAGTAGATAATCCTTGGTGGAACCTCAGTATGCATGGTTGTCTGAGCAGTTTTTGCTTTGGGTGAGTAACCTGGGAAAATCTGCTAACAGACTTATCAGGTCCAGAAACCATTCCTGAGAGGCCAGAAAGGGACTATGAGGATCATTGACACATTCATTCTCGTGTGACTGGAACTTTTGTAACATCTCCCTGATCAATCCTAGGGATGGAAAGGCAAAGTTCCTTGTTTAACCAGTCCGGAAGCATGGCATCCACTGGCCATGCTGCTGGGTCCAGCACTGAAGAGCAATAAAGTGGAAGCCGATGAGTTTTGGCAGATGCAAACAAGTCGATCATCATTCTTCCCCACAGTCTCCAAAGATCTAGGCAGACCGCTGGATCCAGAGCCCATTCCGTAGGAATGACCTGGTTGTGACAACTAAGTTGGTCTGCTAAAACATTCATCTTGCCCTGCACGAACCTTGTCACTAGCTTCATGTGATTCGAGTGGGCCCAAAGGAGAAGGTCTCTCATTGGTTCACAGAGAGAGAAAGAATGGGTCACTCATTGCTTAGAAATGAATGAGAGGGCTATTGTGTTGTCCAATTTTACTGCCACTATCCAACCTCGGACTTAAGGTGCAAAAGCTTGTAACCCCAGACTGGTTGCTGTCAGCTCATTTAGATTGATGTGTCAAGCCTTTTGAGCAAAGTTCCACATCCCTACGACTTCCCTGTTGCCCAGCAGCGCTCCCCAACCTTTGCTGGATGCATCTGCAAACAAGTTGAGTTCAGGGTTCAGAGGGGAAAGGGACTTTCCTTCCAGCAGTCTCTTTTTCTGATCTCCACTAAAGCACATGCTGTTTGACTTCTAGCGAAATCGGGAACATGAAGTCATCTGAGAACTTTTTTCTGTTGCACTGGGACTGAAGGTAAAACTGAAGGATCCTTATATGAAGTCTGCCCTGCGAAACAAACTGTTTAATGGGAGGATATAGTCCAGAGAAGGATAATCCAATCTCGGGAAGAGCACTTTGGGAGAGATAGGAACTTGTCTACTGTGTGAAGACATGACCCTACTCTCTTCAGGGAAAAGAAGAGTCCACTCACTCCCAAATACACTATCCATTGAGTCAGGACTAGTTGAGATTTTTTAAGGTTGATTAGAAGACCAAGTTCTTGAGCTAACTTCAACGTCTTTTGTAGATCTCTCATGCAGCTTAGTTCCGTCATCTGAAGAAGCCTATCGTCCAGATAAATGGCGATGTTGACCCCCATCAGATGTAGCCAACCCACCAGAGGAGCCAGAACGCGAGTGAACACTTGTGGTGCCGTAGTCAGACCGAACCCTAGAGCCCCAAATTGAAAGACTTGATCTTTAAAGACAAATCTCAAGTATTTCCTCGAGTCTGGATGAATGGGGACATGGCAGTAGGTGTCTTGCATGTCTATGGAGACCATCCAGTCCCCTCTGTGGATGGAAGCAAAAATCGAGTAATTTGTCTCAATTTTGAACTTTGGCTTAGACATTCAGTGCACTCACGTCTAGCACTGGCCTCCAGCCGCTTGAAGACTTCGGGACCACAAAAAGTCGAATTGTAAAAACCCTCGGTATGTGGGTCCTCCACTCTCTTAATTGCTTCTTTTAAAAGAAGAGCAGACACCTTGTCAGCCAGAGCGGAATACTTCTCTGAGCCGAGAGAGTATGCCGTTAACACGATGGGTTGCTTGACCAAGAGTGGATAGTCAATGAACGGAAAAAGAGTATCCCACTCTTAGGACCTCTACCACCCATTGTTCCGCTCCTCTTCTGCTCCAATCTTGCCAGAAATGATGGAGCCTGATACCTACTCCTGCATGAGAAAAACCGTTCTCATTTCTTATGGGTGGGCTTGGTGTACAACTTCTTAACTGCTTTGCTTGGAGAGCAGACATTTCCTCTTGACTTGGGTTGACATCTGTTTGCCACCACAAAAGGGCAACCGTTGCAAGGGAGAAGCAGACTTAGGGACAAAAGATGAAGTCTCCCTGGAATGCATGGATGATTGGGAGAACAAATCCTGGGTTGACTTCCCAAGTCAGAAGTGATCCCAACAACAACATCCTGAGGAAAGAGAAATTTGCAAACCTGCAGTGAGAACAGAAGAGCCCATTTCTGGACTGAAGTCACTTCTTTAGCCATGAAGGAGCACCACAAATGCTTCTTCAGGATACACATCGCAAAGGTAGAAGTGATTCGGTGGGAACTGTTGCTAATGCCTCTGTCTAAGCACGAGAGAACTTCTATGAGGGTGGAGACACAGATGGAGAAACTGCAAAAGCATCTTGAATTTTCTTACAAAGGGAGCCAATAGTTCAGTCCATAAAACTAATATCTTCAAAAATTTTACACAGATTTAGAAGGTGGTGGTTGATCTCGGCTGGAGAAAACAGGACTTTCGCCGCCATAAAGCTGATCTCTTGAGAAGACTAAGTCCTGAGGGGTCCTCTTGGGTGGAGGCAGAAAAACCCAAAGGAGGAGATTCCCCAGTGAAATAATAAGAATGTCTTCTCTTAGTCAAACAAGAAGGAGGAAAAGAGAAGACTGCCTTCCCTTGTGCTCTCTTGTCTGCTGGCCAGCTTTCAACCTCACCCATAGCTTTATTGGATGAAATAGAAAGCACTAACTGAGGGAGATCACATGAATCTGAAGAAACTATGCTTATCTGAAGAGTTGTAGCAGGAGAGGCAGGAGTAGCTGGTTTGAAAAAGTTGGGACACCTTTTCAAACCTTTTCAAGAAAAAAAGAAAAATCGCAAAAGAACTCCATGAGCCGTCAGTGGTTTAGAATATTCAGTAGCAAGCTCTTCCTCTTCCACAGACAACACAGACAAATGAGGGTCAGCTGCGCTGACAGAATGAGAAGATGAAATGCGAGGAGCCACGGGCAGAACTGGCACCAACAGACTCAGGAGCAAGTGGAAAAGGGAGCTCTGGCGCTAATGGGCACGCCTGCGCTGCTGGAAGCTCATGTGTCGATGGGCACTCATGAGCCAGCGAGGGATCCTGAGTCGATATATGCTCAGAAACAGATGTGGCTAATCTCAGATATATGCTCAGAAACAGATGTGGCTAATAGAAACTGCACATACAAGAGCCACAGCAGGAGACAAATTAAGCCTGGCATCCTAGGACCCCTGTGAACTAAAGCACTATCTTGTACACTAACTCATTCCGGAGAGCGAGAAGTAACAGAAACTGGAACTGGTACAGCTGGACGAGCTAGAGATGATACTGGCACCGATGTGCACACCAAACTCAGATGCTTGAAGTCTCACTTCAGGTCGGGAAAAGTATCCTTCCAGAAGTTTACCAGAATTTTCCAAAGGAAAAGTCTCTGGGTTATCCCAAAAACTACAAGAAGGTTTAACCTCTTTTATCTTCTTAGGCAATATGTACTTGAGGGGTACAAGAAAAGTCCACTTCAGACCTTTTCAGCAGTCTGGAATTGTCACTACCACGCCATCAGTGCCATTTCTCTGGACTCCACGAATCAGAGCTTGGAGAAAAGACGACCACTGTCCAAGACGTCTTTTCCAATGGTTGTCTTTCACTACCTTGGAAACGCCTACCGGTGCGACTGAGGGGCCGACTGCCAGTAGGCAGACCCCACAGACTGCCACTGGGCCTGCGGTATGATTTCTCCCAGGTGCAGGGGAGTATGTCAGGGACTTTTGCTTTGGAGAATCAGCGGGATGGACAGACAGCTCCACCAATAACACATTACTTTTTTCTTTATCCAGAAGCATATACACCGACTCCCCTAGCTGAGCCATAGAGTTGGCTAATAGTTCAAACTTTGCATCGAGACTGGCAATGGCACCGGGATCAGAAGCATGGGAGTTAGAAAAAGGATTAAGTGGAAAAGAGGATAGACTGGGTTTGAGGGATAAAACAGAAATCACAAGCACTTTACAGGAAGATTCATGGCTAGCTAATGATCTTTTGTACCTAGCAGTAGCCTTACATTTCCTATCTTTTTCAAACTTTGGACGGTAAGAGGACAATACACTCCATTGTCTTTCATGCCAGCCTATACACTCATTACAAGTTAAATCAATAATACAAACTTGCCCCTACATCTAGTAAAAACAGAATGGGAATCATACTTTGCTGGGGTTAAGTGTAATGCAGTCTTTGCTGCAATAACGGACATTCAACATACTCGAGTCAGACATCGCTAGATAAGAGTCCAAAATAACAGACTGAAAATCCCAAACTGGTAAAAGTACTGTTAATTACACCTGACTAGCTAATAAATGTGGAATGGCTATGACAAAAGATTCAAGAGTACTTCACCAAAGGTACTGGAAACTCTAGGTGAACAATGAAATCCAAATTCTTAGAAAGCTACAGCTTACGACCTACATCGGAAGCCGGTAGAAATAAAATTGAAATTTTTTGCAGAGTTATTTGCCTATTCCCCGGTAGTGGGCGGGGTACCGACCTGCACTGAAGCAAAAGAATCACTACCACAATTTTCAAATTTTAGCTATTGGTACTTAGAAATTCTTAGCTATGTAATTACTTGGTAAGTTACTTAAATAACAAAATGCTAACCTGAAAGGCATATTGAAGATGAGTCAACCAAGGGGATGTTGCTTTGGCCATGATGTCTCTCTCTTCTTCGTAAAATGCCACCTGAAACAGCAATTACCTATGATAAAATATCATTCACTATATTTGTACCAGTCTAGAGAAAGAAACTAATAAACTCTTAGAGGTGATAACGTTGTAGTAGCAAATGCATTAATTCTGCAAACCAAATGTTTGTCTTGAAATACTGTGAAGCAGTCTTGAATCTGAAATCCCATTCTGATGGCTTTTGTCGATTACATGGCAGTTGACATCGCAGACCAATATACTGCAATGGAAGGCCTTACATTGTAGTCCTCTTAAATATGTAGAATTAAATAAAACTATCTATGAATGACACATGCTAAATTAAGTGAATCTGCAGTAGACTGGATTGTTACAAGAAAATGTAATGTCTCCTTTGCTGTTTTTGGTCTTCTTATCGACTTTGAAAAAAATAAAAAATGATTGGATACGGAAGACAAAGTTCAGACTGGAGTAGCAACAGAAAGTTGTCTTAATATTCAAATGAAGCTCTCTCAATTACCAAAACATTACAAGATTTACATTTACAAAGTTTTCTAAATAGAATGGGGATTATATATCTAGCAAGACAGAACTTACAATAAATATTAGGAAAGCAGAAATACTGAGGACAGAGTAAGTACACAAGACAGAGATAAATATTAGGAGAGCAGAAATACTGAGGACAGAGTAAGTACACTAGACACAGAGATAAATATCAGGAGAGCAGAAATACTGAGGACAGAGTAAGTACACTAGACACAGAGAAGATTAATGAGGAAGTCTCAAATAACTAGGATCAATGAAATCCAACACAGGATCTCATGAGTTGGAATAAGGTGAGACTGTAAAAATCAGGCAGGCTGAATAAGATTTGGAATAAAATAAGACTGAAACTGCATAATAAAATCAAGATCTTCCATGAAGTTTAGTACAAGCATTATTGCTATACAGACATGATTTTTGGTAGAACAACGAAACTACTGCATAAAGAAATGAGAATAAGTTTTTAGGAAAATTTAAGGATTCTCATGGCAGCTCCAACAAGGTTAAAAATGATATCATAAGGGAAATCTCCTGTAGTTTCACTTTTAGTGAAGATAAAATTAAAGGGAATAGGAGATGACTTAGACAAGTCTTCTGCACCAACTAAGTGAAACTAGCATGCGAGTGTCAGCTGGGTTCCTTGTGGGCACCAGAAGAGTAGGAAGACCCAGACTGTCTTCAATGAGAACAGTGAAATGAAAGGCTAAAATGGAATTGAACTGAATATACAATTTAAGCCAATGGCCAAGTGCTGGAACCTATGACTTATGAGGTTATTCAGCACTGCAAGGGAAACAGAGTAAAAAGGTTTTAAAAGTGTAAAAGGAGGAAAACCTCAAAGCTACAAGGAACTGTAAGTAATGCCTACAGTGCACTGCCTGAAATGCAATGATGGTACTACCCCATTACAAGATGGCTAGGGATGAGTGGAGACTTGTGAAAATGAAAGCACAAGAAAGGCATAAATAGAAGAATATGTAAGTCCCATAGGCCCTTCGAGTGTAGCATTAGACAAAATTATCGATGAAACCACAGAAATGAGATGCATTAGTTAAAAAATGATCAATACATGTAAGCAAGCATTTAATTCAATCTAAACTTTCTTACATGTTTCTGAGACAATGTCTCTGATTTTCGAAGGATCTTGAGGGCAAACACATTGCCTGTTGCTTTTTCTCTTACAACTTGGACCACACCAAAGTGGCCCTTACCAATGACCTTCTTCTGTTCGAAATCATTGAGGTTTACTCTGAGTTTCTTTACTTCTGTAACAACACCTCGAACTGCAAAGACAGAGACAGGAGGTTGAAGATGGTTACAAAGCAGTATTTCCAAAAGTAACAATAGAAATGTAAATTCACTTTACAAGATGTTCGAAAATCATGTAAATTAAGCAAGTACTCTCTACTTAGTACAGTAGACATGTTAACACTTAACAAAATTTATTTTACGCATACCCCAAGGTTTCTGAAAATAACAACAACAGGATTACAATCATTACAATCTACAAGCAAACCCAACTAGTGATGAACCTGAGAAAAAGTTCATTCCATTTAATACTTAAGTAACATACAGATATTCAAACCAATTTAAACTGAAAGACTGCACTCAAAACTACAAGCAGCCTAACATGTAAAAACTTCACAAGTTCTGAGTTTTTTAAAATTCTATTTATGAAGGACGATGAATATTCTGTGCATGATCAGTTCCTGTTTATTAAGATAAAAAAATCAAATCTGGCAGTGAGAATGGTCTGACTCTAAGTTAAGTAATGAATCTCATTAAAATTAAAAGCCTGTGACATTGTATCTTGCAACCTTATGTACTGGCAAAACTTTATAGAAAAAGATGAAGGTAAATCCAAGTACAATATAAAATTGGTTCAGCATTTGCATACTAATTATAATTTAAGTCAAATAAGTTTGCAATAATCAGCTCTGTTGTGATTAAAGATGTCTTTCACCGGAATGGCCCATTACAATCAACTAAAAATATTCAGGGATTTTAGCAACAGAGGCTAATAATATTCTCCAAGAACTTAACAAATAACATAAAATAAACCTACACTTATCAACGAAAGCGGCAACATTTTCTTCCTTCTTCAACTGCTCATTGTTACACTCGTCATACAGGAGGAGCAACCCATCCAGAAGTGTTTCGTGCCCAATAAACTGCTGTACGGTGAGCCCTTTGTTGGAGCTGTCATTAAGCCCCGATCGGCTGACTAGGGACGTGAGAAGACGAATGCGCTTCGTAATGGGCTCTAATGTAGACTCCGTCATTTTGGCTAAAATCAAATTAAAAGATTAATACATGGGCTATAGGTAGGTTTGTTTGTTTGTATGGTGTTTTTACGTTGCATGGAACCAGTGGTTATTCAGCAACGGGACCAACGGCTTTACGTGACTTCCGAACCACGTCGAGAGTGAACTTCTATCACCAGAAATACACATCTCTCACTCCTCAATGGAATGGCCGAGAATCGAACCCGCGACCACCGAGGTGAGAAGCAAACACCAAACCCACCACGCCACTGAGGCGCTGGGCTATAGGTAGGGCAAAAATGCTTAGGGAACTAGGCATCTTGTCAAAGATTAATTATAGACTAATACTTTGATTTCTAAAATTAGGATTAGACTACAAATCTTAAAATAGTTAGGGTAAATGACCAAGCGGCCACCTGTCTCGAAACGCAGCCACTTCCCAAAAAAGTACTTGAATTATGCCATTATTTTGTAATTTAGGAGAAAACACTTCGAGAGGAGCATAGAGGTCTCGGTGTGCTGCCAGGAAGGGCCACAACTCTGACTGATGCTCATGGCAGCAAATTAAAAGTACTTTTTCAGGAAGGTGGCCGCATTCCAGGATCATTCATTTACCCTAATCATTCAATACAAGGTAGGCCTATTAACTAGGCCTAAAATAGGGGTGGTGTCTTAGTGTAGCCTAGCCATAGTAACAAGAAAATCTACCTACACTAATGTGCAACTAGGTACCTAACATGAGGGTGAGGAAAACATGCTTCATATTTGATAGATTGGAAGATCACTTCTCAAGTTGTCAGTTATCAGTGAAGTGACAAGTCAATAAATACCTAGTGTAGTATAAATTCAAAACTAGGTAAATGACCTGTGACATACCTACTACCTAGTAGGCTACCAGTACTAGACAATGAAATAGGTACCAAATTAGACTAGCTGTAGGGTATTACCTAGGGTATAGTAGGTAGTACTTGGTAGCCCTATAGTAGGCTATGACTACCAGCAAGTTTATTTTATTCCTTCAATACTAAGAATGCAAAATAAAATGCAGGATTTATTGAAAGCAACATCATACAAATTTTCAGTGAATCAGGGAAATAGGCTACTAGGTACTAGCTTGGTAGGTACCTAGCGAGACTAGGTATGGTATCAGTCATGTAATTTTAATTTTAAAATACTATAAAGCCTAGTACTACCTATATTGGTCAGACAGACAAATACAGAACGAATCTGTATTTAACAGAACGGATGGCATTTGAATCTAGGCTAAACTTAAGCAAGGATGTTAACTTGGGCGTAGTCTAACGTTCGTTAGCCCATTAGACAATGACATTTGAATGTGAATTGGCAAGAATGATTATCATCAGATTAATCTAAGGTTTCAATCATCTCCCAACAATATTTTACTTTAAACTGACAAAATAAAAAGTATTTTTGGCTCAAACTGTCAAGATGGGCAAAAGATGTGGTCATCACTCACCACCAGAAGTCGGTGATATAAAATCGGCCTATTTTAGCCTCCCATTTTATGACAAAGGCCTAAATACGATACAAACTAACAAACGTAAACCTCTCCAAAGTAATAGGATACTCACCTGTTTAATTATAAGGCAGACATTTGAAATTCTAACGAAAAAACTTATGAATCAAAACAATAACAAACGCGACGACTCTTTCAAATGTCCCTCGACCCACTGTGATTGGTTGGCGACGTTGTCAAAGTAAGATAATTTCTCTTTATTCGTGTCACAAAGCTATTTTTTTATAGAAATTAATCCTATATTTATTCAATAAAATACATTAAAAAATATTTCCATCAGATTTATATGTATTGAATGAATAATTACTTTTAGTTAATTTTTGAAGGTTTGATAATTTAAATCTTAGAGCTTCGTACCCGTATTTAAAAATCATCTTGTTTATCCTGATCGTAAAGGAACTGCTTTTTTTATTTAAAAGGTACGGGAAATTAAAAAAGTAAAAGATATATATATATCTATATATATATATATATATATGATATAATATGTATGTATATATATATATGTGTGTGTGTGTGTGTGTGTGTGTGTGTGTCGTGTGTGTGTGTGTGTGTGTGTGTGTGTGTGTGTGTGTGTGTGTGGGTGGGTGGGTGTATGAATAAATAGTTTGTTATGATTTTTTACTGCCAATAAGAAAGTAATACCTACCTACCAGTAAAGTTCTCTCATTCATAAAGAATCGTAAGGTTTCGGTTTATCATATAATTCTCTGGATCTAAGTATACTAATCTTAAAGTATTAAGTTGAATTTCATCTATTGGAACATAGATATCCTTTCAATATCCACTCCATCAAGGAAATATTTGCACCTAAACTGCAAAGCCATTTCAGCAAAGATGAATGAAAGATGCCATTTGGTTGACTAGAACTGAATTCTAGTATACATGAACAATAAAAGACATTTCCTAATATATCATCAGAATACATTGCACAAAATAGTACTACAAGATATTTTTCGTCTTGGGTAATAATCGTAATACCAGTAGCAATCGTTATCTGATAATTTGGTTTTCAGAAGTTATCGTGTGCAGGAGACTAAGAGATATCGTACATTCATTTACAAAAAATATCGTACACTTGTCTGCGAATAGTATTTCAAATTACGTCTAAACTTAACTCGTAGTGGCATCCTTAATAAAACACTACAATTGAAGTAGAATTGTATATATTTTTATATGCTTAGGATAACAAGTTGTTTCGTTGTGTGAGTCTTCACAAAAGTAATTGGGGTTTACAAATATCACTCTGAGCTGAGGTTTTCAAAGCTATACATCAAATTCAGAGTCCAAAATTCCATATATATTTTCTTCTAGACCAGGGGACGGCCAAACTTTTGGTGATCAGGATCTACTTCTTCTGCCAGAGTTTCCAATCCATACGTCGATCTACTATAGACTCGTTTATAATGCCGTTACCAACTAAAAGTAAAAAAATAGTAGCCTATACTAGTAATAGACAAAAATATTAATTCATTAAGCTTAAGGATATATTTAATAACAGATACAGTAGTACAGTAATAGATTGAAAAAAATTCACTAAGGTGATGGATATATTTAATATTGAATAGCAAAACATAAAATTTCATTACTAATAAGATGATTAATTGACAATACAGATTGTCAGCCAACCTCTTGTCATTAGAGGTGTAGGTGGATACTGCTATCCGTAAACGGGTGGTCATCTGTCATTGTTGACCGTTGTTTGGATTTTGTGTTTCATATGTGAGAATGCTGATTCTCGTAGGTATGTAGATTCAAAAGAAGCAATTAGGTACTACATAGCACATTTTCTGATATTGAGATATTTTTCTTCAATCTTAAGGTTCCATGAACTTCCTTCTGCTGCCATGGATTTTAGCTGAATGTCATTTTGAAGTTTAAAAAGCTCATTCTCTACTTCAGATATATCCATGTGAAACTCTAATATGCCATTATAGATGCAATTTCTTCATTATTTGAGTCTCACCAAATGGAAAACACATATGCAATAGGTTTAATAGCGACTATATCTTGACAACGTCCATCAAAATCTGAAGCTACATTTTCCAGCTATTCAGTAGATCGAGCACTGTCAAACTGGTTACAGTCTTTTCCCTGATTTTCTAGTTCAAATTCCACATTTTTGAAGTTTCGTAGCTGAAAATTTGTAGCTGAGGGGACACCAGCTTTAGTTTGTTTGAAAGCTGTCACAGCACTAATCATGTCTACTATAGATTTTTTTCCTTGAAGATCTAAATTTAATTCATTAAGCATAGCAATGAAGTCAACTAAAAAAACTAAATGTAACAGCCATACTTGGTTTTGTTACTGTATGAGAACAGATGATTGAATTTTTGGGACCAAAAACTTTTATTTCTGCCAGCAGATCTAAATCTCTGAGGGAATTTTCCTCTACTCAACCACCTGACATCGGTAGTATGCAACTAAAGGTCTGAGTGTTCAGCCTCATTCAGTTGCAATTGAGGTCGGAACAGCCGCCTCTGAAGAGTCGAACTGAATTCACAATTTTAAGGCATAGTCAACATTTTGCCACAAAGCACTTGTTGATAAATAATACAATGATAACCGAAAAATTCAGGAAACCTATCATCACGCCTGCAGAGAGCAATGAATCCACCGATATAACCGGTCATTGCAGGTGCCCCATCAGTTGTTATTGATGCAAGCCTACTCAGAGGTAATTAATTATCTTCGTTGAACAAACTCACTGAAAATCTGAAATGTGTCTTCACCTCTAGTTTAATGGTAGGATTTTCAGCAGTTCCTCTTTAGTTTTCGTGTCTTTAAATAGCCTACCATCCGAATGGAAATGCTCAACTATGATGTATCAACCACATCAGTAGATTCATCAAACTGTAATGAAAACTACACACACTTATGCATGTTTTTATGCAGCTGTGCAGCCAACTCCTCAGCCAAGCATTCACAGCGCCGCATAATAATGTTTCTTGAGAACTGAAGATCCTTGATGGAAGAGAGGATTTCAGATTTATTGTTTGTGGTTTCAAATAGCGAGTCGGCTGCTTCTCAAAATGCCTCTTCATTATTTCTCTAGCTTGAAATGCCTTTTCATGCTTTGCAAGCATCCTAATGTAGCAAGCGAAGTTGTTTTTCATCACCAAGATGTGCTATTTTAACTAAAGTATGTTTTTCCTTTTTTTTCATGACATGGGTCTTGTCGCAGGTGAAGTGCGAGCGAAGTGGCTGGTACCGGTGGGTTGTTACTGACTAGACGTCTCGAGAGTTTGGTAGGCTGTCTTACTCTGACATTGCATCGTAGAGTATTACGACGTTAATGGAGGTCGACTTCTATGCGGTATGGAAATGTCGTGACCACGTTATAGTTTAAGGGAGACGTGGCTGCAAGGTTATAAGAAGAGCTAGACTTTAGGAATCTTTTACGAAGTACCGGCAGCTTTTTACCCTCTTATAACGAAGGAAGAAGCGAGAAACTAGTCAGGAGATTTTGGTGACAGTTGGTTACCGTTAGTACGTAGGTTTGTGCACGCCTACGAGTTTTTTGCACGTGCTACTGTATATTATGTTATAACTGAACCCACCAAGACTGGTGTATTAGATGTCATTTGCGGCATGTCTTTATGCAGCTGTGCAACCAACTCCTCAGCCAAGCATTCACAGCGCCGCATAACAATGTTTCTTGAGAACTGAAGATCCTTGAAGGAATTTCAGATTTATTTTTTGTGGTTTCAAATAGCGAGTCAGCTGCTTCTCAAAAGGCCTCTTTGATTATTTCTCTGTCTTGAAATGCCCTTTCATGCTTTGCAAGCACCCTACTCACCCTAAAAGATGCTATGGTAGCTGTCTTTGATTTAGATCTGGCACCGGTTAAAATAATCTGTGTTGAAGAAAACGGTGATTTCAGTTTATTAACATTCCTCTTTCTTAACTCAACTCGTTTTTTGGTGGAGAGTCAGTATCAGACTTCTTGTGACAACTGTTGGAACGTCTTTCAAGATTTCCCTTCTTTGCCTGAGCCAGACCTGTATAACATCTCAGGTCACACACTTCAACTTGTTCATGGCAGAGAAATATCCTTCGGCCATTCATTGTGAAAATGGTCTGTTTTTCTCTTTTTGGTGCTTGATCCACCGCTCATTTTTCATTCAGTTAGTTGCTCACAGAGAGTTATGCAACCTGTATCAAAATTGAATTAAACATGAATATGAGTGGTACTTTCTTCCAAACTAATTATGTATGAATAAGAGTTTATCAATCACGTAACAATGAAACATTGGTTACTACTGTACTTTCCTACTATTCTATTCACTTATTGCCATTAAAAAAAAAAACTATGATTAGCACTTCTTCCCACGCTAATTATGTAAATAAAAGTCTAATAATCATGTAAAAATGAAATATTGTTCAAATATTTCAAATAAGGCTGCCAAGTCATGTGATCGACTTGAGAAGGGCTTGCATCGACTGGTTGGCCACACCTGTTCTACAGCTGAAAACTATGAATATTAAGCTGGGGTCAACATTGGCGATTTCACACAGCGCATGCTGTAATGGCCGCGTTACGACTGAATTACGGCCTATTTACGCTCGAATCGCCGTCACACTGTCCAAGACTAGTTCTTGAGTTTGCCGACGTCCTCCTAGTGATTGCGGATGTCCAAAGCTGCGTTGTCGAACCACAACAAATGTCAGAAGTCGCCATGTCCATGTCATGCCGACGTACGAGAGTGTCCTTATGCCCTTACGACGTACATGAATAAGTTTCATATGGTTACGGGTAGCAATCCCGATGTACGATGTTCATTACAACATACGCGATGTTGTTCGCCCCTCCCAATGTGGAAGGGGGGCCTGAGCAGTAGGATGCGCAGTTCACAGGAACGATTCATTAGACAAGTTTGCCTTTTTCAGGTTTTGATGGACATATATTTTTGATAAAAGATTTTCAGTATTTTATATTGTCTAAGAACCTCTCATATACATGAATAACATACAAATCAACGTTAATGGAAATATAGTCTATAGTAACAATATCAATACTTCTTATCAGTAACTTTTATTCAGGACTTTCACTAAATTTTCTCTTTAGAAAACTTATAAGTCAGTGATTTCATTGGAATCTAAACAAGTTATTGTTGTGAATTATAATAAATGAAGAGGCACTTTCTATTTCCATTAAAAATTACAATTTGGACTTCCAGCATTCTTGATATAATTTGAGTGTTATATATAGAGAAATATGACACTGAATTAAAACTCAAAAGAAAATATGTTGGGTATTAATATGAATATGTTACAATTTCACAATTTATTTTAGTATTTAGAAAGTTATTTAGATTTAATTTTAGAATGTATGTACAGGCATGTCTATTGCTTTCTTCTTTAATTATACCACTGAAGCTTGCCAAGGAACAGAACCTGCAGGGAAGTTTACATAATCACGGAGGTGATCACGTTGAGCCATGACAATCAGGGATACTCCCGGGTTGGTAGGGGAAGTCAGGTTCGGTAACATTTCGTCAGATCTCCAGTGACCAGGCAGGTAGGAACTCATGTGTTACCGAGTCTTTTTGATCTGCATCAATGGTGGCAATAGGATTTCTTGTTAAAATCAAGTTGTGCAACACACAAGCAGCTAACACAGCGGCCTCGGCGCGATCATGCCGCAGTTGCATGGAGGAGCAGGCAGATCGGCTTCATTTCCATCAGGCATTCGGCAGAGCTGTCTTCGCAAGCACACCAGCATCAGACTCGGACCCTATGGCACCAAGATCGACGTACATGAACTTGTATTCTGTGTCCACAACTGCAAGTAGATTTATAGAATAGAATTTTTTTATAGTTGAAATAATGAGCTCCCGCTGGCAGTGGGTTCTTGATTCTGATGTGTTTCCCGTCTACTGCTCCAAAGGTGTGTGGGAAATTCCAATGTTCTTGAAACCCACGGGCTACCTTCTTCCGTCCCTCTGGGGTCGTGGGGAACTAAATCAACTCATCCCCAAAAGCAGCCACTATGGCCCTACAAGTCTCAGGCACAATACTGCTGGTTGTGTTGTGGGCTACTCGGAATTGGAAGGAATCTTCAGTTGCAAGGGAACGTACGGTAATTGCAACATGCAGTCCTGGCTGAATGGGTCTTCTCCAGAATGTGAGGGTCTCCCTGATGTAGGGCGTGATCCGTGCCGCAATTTCATTAAAAAGACCCTCTGTTATTCTCGTAAAGTTGCGGTACAGTCCTGGAGTTTCAATTGCCAATTCTCTCATTAGTTCGTCGTAATAACCTTTCTCCTCTCTTTTTTGTAAGTAAAGCCAGATCCAGCATCTCTTTCTTCTTCTTCTTTGCTTCTTGTCCTTCTCTTTCTTCTGGTCCTGCAGGCACTTCAGCAGTCTTAACTGCAAGAGGGAATAATAAAAATTCACCATGGCTGGTGCTAATTCAGGGTGATGAAAGTTGTCAACAATCAGGTTGACAAATTGCCGGTCCTGAGGGTCCATCTTGTTCCTCTGTCTGCGACTGGAACGGGAATGATAGCCGAATTCCAAACAGCTCTTTAAATATCCATTCCAACCTGTTCACGACATAGCTGCATACGTCCCCATCTCCTTGCGTACGTCGGCATGTGCCGTTTGATACGTCGGGAATAAGTCTTAATGCCTTCCCGACAGTCACAAGTGTCTTCCCGACAGTCACAGCCCGCAAAAAACTATTAAAAGTGGACGTGGCCTAGAACATTGGCGATATATGTACGACTGCATATGTTGGCAATCTCACCCCGACATAAGCATGGAAGTCACAATTGTACATTGCATATGTAATGCTGAGGTCACAATCAGCTGATTTTTTTTCCGAGTCCCGCGACTGACAGCGAACCAAGCCATTAAGACATGTGCAGTGAGAATTCGCCAATGTTTGACCCCAACTTTAGACGTGTCTGATCCTAAGGATCTTCGTCAGTACGAGTATAATAAATAAGTTCTGAGAGTGCAATGCCAGCTTTGATTTGCTCTAATTTGCTCAGAAAATAATTTCCTCCTTACGTTTCCAAAATTCAGTTGTTCTAACAGCCCCAACTATTACTGCTTTCATTACTATATTGACAAACAAGATGTTTATTATAGTCTATGAGTTCAAAAACATTGAAATTAGTGTGTAATTAAATGTTTAGAGTTTAATGTGGTACTGTCATGTATATGACGAAATATAGCTGGTTCATATTTCACTGAAGACATTGTCGAGAGTTGATTAATATTTTCTTTAGAAGCTCGATTTGAGAAAGCTTGATAATATATATATATATATATATATATATATATATATATATATATATATATATATATATATATAAGGCAATTTCTGTCTGTCTGTCTGTTTGTTCGCTATGCACGCCCAGACTTTCGTAGCTAGGGCTACAAAAGTTTTATTACTTCCCACCCAGGAAGGGTTTAGTTAAATCCGAAATTCGAGGGCCGTTTCTTTTTTATACCCCTTCATTTTCTACAACTTTCGGAACTGACAACTATGTAGAAGAGTTTCTACAGGTACAAACAGGCTCCCCACAATATGAGGGCCATAAGGCACCCTCAGTAGTAAGACGGGGCAACACTCCCCTTCGAATGGGGGCCTGAGGGTTTCCCACAATATCAGGAGGCAGGAGGCTTTGCCCTTTTGATTTACTGACCAATGGAGAAGGGAATCGTAGCTTACCCACCCCCACCTTGATGGCAGGGGGCATTGGCCCCCCTTTGGGAATTAGGGCCCAAAGGATCAAAGATGGGCAAACTCCATTCAAATTTGGTACCATGAGTATGAGTATGTTAAATGACTATGAATGCATTTAACATAAATATCAGAGATTAACTATAGGCTGAGTTTTATCAAGGGCCGTTTAAGGGGGACCTGTCGCAACATGTATGCGCCTGCCGTTGGTACCCGACTGAGCTGGTTAGTGACGTAGTAGCATTGGCTGGGGAAAGACGTACATCCAAGTCATTTAGAAGTGAATGTGAGTTCGATACCATGTCCGAAGGACGGGTACTTACATATATATACATACATATATATATATATATATATATATTCATAATAAAAAGAGCCCATAAAAACGCCAAAATATAGAAAGAAAGTACTATATTTCAGAGGATTTGTGGACAATTTTTCGGAAACCCAATATTCGAAAGGCAATTGTTCGAAAAGTGTTTTTTCGAAAACCAAATATTCGAAAACAATAGTTTGAATGTGTAATTGTTCGAATTTACAACTGATCGAAATACAAAATATTCGAATAAGCAGTTTTTCTAAATGAATATTGTTAGAATCTATAACATACTTTATCTAACCATGTAGGATAATGTGATTGATGTTAATAAACGATTAATTTAGTTTAAATTTATTAGTTTCCTTAACATATCTTTGCACAATTTATCTTCAAAATAATCTATTACCGGAAGTAAAGGTAGGTTTACACCCACGGACTTTCGTGTTGCAGGCTGTTATGGCGTTGGACCGCAAGAAACCATTACAAAATTGATGCGGTGGGGAGAAAAAATTACTGTTATTGGGCGGCGTGGCGTGGACCTGGGCGGTGGGTTATGGGCACCTCACAGCGTGTTCCTGCGGTGCCTAGCGGAGTGTTACGGAGTTGGCGCATTATTATGGTCGTTGTTGCTATGCCAGGCTACGCGCTCTTGCGGCTTTCTTACTCTTACTCCGTGTAGCGGTGTGTTGCGGGTGGGTTGTGGTGTTGTTGCAGAGTACGCGCACATCCACACGAGTCACGACGTGCAAATTTGCATGATTGTTGCACATGCACCATGCCACATCATGTCACACCGTGCCAGATATGAATCTTGGATATATATAGAGGCCTGCCAAGCCCAAGCACATCCTTCATTCTACGCCCAACCGGCATGCAATATGGACCTCAACAGCCTCTCACCCCAGGAGACCTAGAGATTTTTTGTAGCTGTCCTGTGTCTATGTGCAGCCCAGGTCATCGACGGGTTGAGAAGATGTACTAGAGTGCCACAGCCACCAGCACCACGCAGAAAGGACGGCAGGGCAGGGCGGATTTGGGCTCGGGAGTGGCTGTCACGGCGGCAACTACATGGGGACTACGACCAGCTACTACAAGAACTGAAAAAGGAGGACCGCAAAGGACACAAGAACTTTCTACGAATCTGCCCTGAATTGTTCGAGGAGATGGTCGAAAGGCTGACGCCCCTGTTGAAGAAGAAGGACACGAAGATGCGGCGTGCACAAGAGGTGGGACTCAAGTTGGCGGTCACTCTCCGCCACCTGGCAAGTGGAAACGATTATACAAGCCTGCAATACAGCTTCAGAGTCTCCAAGAGTTCCATATGCCAATTTATCCCAGTAGTCTGCCAAGCCATTATCGACATATACAAACCAGAAATGATGAAGTGCCCCAAGACACCAGAAGAATGGAATGACGTAGCAAAACGATTCGCCTCCAAACGGAACTACTTCAATTGTGTGGGAACCCTGAATGGGAAGCACGTCGCGATCAAGAAACCCAAAGGTGGAGGATCACTGTATTTCAATTACAGGAAGTTTCACAGCACCGTCCTCATGGCCCTCTCCGATGCAAAGTGCAAGTTCCTGTTCGTCGACGTCGGTGCAGAAGGAGGTGCTGGGGATGGAGGAACCTGGCAGAAGTGCAATCTGGCCAGGGCCATCACAAACAACCGAGCAGGACTCCCACAAGACAGAAATCTGCCCAACGACGACGAACCCATCCCCTTCCACATAATCGCCGACGATGCCTTCGTTCTCAACATGTGGTTGATGAAGCCCTATTCCCACCAATCACAAGACCCCACCGAACGAATATACAGCTACAGATTATCTCGCGCTCGTCGTGTGGTGGAAAACTAATTTGGTCTGCTGCAGATGAGATGGCGAGTCTTCGGGACGACGATGCAACAGGATGAACAAACATAGAATATCAGAAAATAAACATGAAAAACATAGAATGTCAGAAAATAAACATGAAAAACAGAATATTAGAAAATAAACATGAAAAACATAGAATATCAGAAAATAAACATGAAAAGCATAGAATGTAAGAAAATGAACATGAAAAGCATTGAATGTAAGAAACTGAAATTGGGACTTGGTTTTTACCATAACATGTTCAACTGCAAATATCATATATTATCAACTGAGGCCAATGTGTCTTTAGTATCTTACTGATTGTTCATTGTTCCCCTGTAAATAAATATGTCCAGTGAATGTTAATTACTGTTTCATTATCATATTTGTATGTGTTCATGTTCATTTGATCATGTTCTCAATATGATATTATTGTTCTTACCTTGTATGTTATTATATCATTTGATGCCATATTTATTTCATGTTACATTTCGTTTTATAATTTAAGTTATTTTCCGAGTTGTATTTATTTCATAGATCATATATCATATTTCATGTTAAGATTTCCTGTTATATTTCTTCATGTTATTATTCTTTCTGGCCATGCTCTTTCATTATTCAATTGCATTTTATATTTCAAGTTATTTTCCGAATTCTATTTATTTCATATTTCACATACATTTCATTTTATATTTCCTGTTATACTTCTTCGTGTTATTATTCTTTATGGCCATGCTTTTTCTTATTCGATCTCATTTCACCCAATCATATCATATATATTGTCATGACATATAAATTAAGCATCAATAAGGAAAATGTAAATGCAAGTCACTATTTCAACATATTTATTACAAAAAGAAAAATTATTAATTATGAAAATTACAAAAATAATTGAATATTACAAAAATAACTAAAATACAATTTATTCTAAAAAATTAACATGTTTATTTACAATATTTACAAATTCACTCAATTGATTCTGGGTCAATGTCCTCTTTATCACCTGGGGAGATGGTCAAGTCGTAGGTGGGGGGATCCTCTGCGGCAGAAGGTTTCGGTGCCGAAATACTGGCGCCAGGGGTAGGGGGCCGCAAGTCTGCCAAGAGACTGTTGACCAACGGCGACAGCGAAGAAGTGGAAGGTCGCAATGGTGTCGAACGTCCACTGGGGAAGAATGACGTTGTGCCTAGCCTTGGCGCTGGAGTTATGTACCCATGATGAGCTACCTGCTGCTGCGGCTGAGGCTACTGTTGAAAGTGCGGATCATAAAAAACACAGGTTGGGGTTGAGACGCGAACCACTGGTGTGGTGACACCCGAACCATTTGCACTGCAGAGGTGTCGAAGGTGTCGAAGTTCCAGGTTTCATCTGCATCTCCTTATCAATTCGCAGGGGCCACAAGCCATGGCCTCTTTCGTCGTCGCATCCTCTTCCTTGGGCCCCTCCAAACAATGGCAAAGCTTGATGACTTGCTCGAAGAACGGCTTCTGGTATGTTTGAGGCACGTACTTCAAGCGCTGCGTCAAGTACTGCATGAACACAGTGATGCACGGTGCATGTTGTCCAGCACTTGTGGCATCAGTGTGTTAATGCTCGTCATAATCTGGGTCAGTTGAGTCAACTGACATGTCAGCGGATAGCCGTCGTTCCTCTGGCAAGTTCGTCGCTCTCTTCTGCTTCAGCCGCCTCCTCTCCTGGATCGAAGCAGCTGATAGGCTCAACATGTCGGTAGAGTAATCGTCTGTGTCGGTTCTGTGCGACAATATAGGCGAGAACCAATCGCTGGCTACTGTGGGTTCGTGGGCGATGTGTCCTCCCAGGAATGCCCATGTGGTCATCACCACCTCCTCCCGTGGTGTCCTGTTGCGTGCAGCCGACCCACTCTTGTATTCTCGCTTCTCGATCTTGCCGAAGTCCGTTCGGCGAGCCTCGAAGAACTTGTGGACTTGCTGGAAGCTGCAGTCGATGAAACTCGCTGCCAGTTCACGCCAGAGTTCCTCCTTCCTCCTGGGATTCGACCATTGCCTGTCCCGCTTGTTGTACAAGGTAGGGTGGGCCTTGATGAATTCTACGATGACTTCCTTGCCCTCTGGCATGAACGGGTAGTTTTGAATGTCCTTCTTGCTGGGGCGGTATCGTTTCTTCGGCACGACGATACCACTCGGGCCTGCGATGTCCTGGGATTCCACAATGGATACGGTCGGCTCAACGTTCAGCTCTTCCTCGTGTTCAGAGGTCTCTGACCATTGAGAAGGCTGGATGTCCTGGCTGTCCTGGGACTGCTTGGTAGGCCTGGGGGTGGTCTTCTGTAGGGGCAATGTGTCACATGGCTGGGAAAACATCGCTGGGAAAATGTGGCTGGGTAGACGTCACTGGGAAAACGTCGCTGGGTCGACATCCCTGGGTGAATGTCGCTGGGTGAACGTCGCTGGGTGAATGTCGCTGGGTGAATGTCGCTGGGTGAATGTCGCTGGGTGAGCACACGTGGGTGAACGTTGCTGGTAGAACGTCGCTGGTTAGATGTCGCTGGGTGAACGTCCCTGGGTCAGCAAGCGTGGGTTCGCTCCCCGGGTGAACGTCGCTGGGTGAACGTCCCTGGGTCAGCAAGCGTGGGTCCGCTCCCCGGGTGAACGTCGCTGGGTGAACGTCATTGGGCGAGAGTGGCTTGGTGAGCGTCGCTGGGCGAGAGTGGCTGGGTGAGGGTCGATGGGCAAGAGAGGCTGGGTCACAGAGCGGCTGGTCAATCAGCCAGTCACAGCGAGAATGATGCCCCAGTGGTCAGTCAGGCCCCTTTTATCCTCCCCAGAATGCGCACTAACCTTCCATCCAATTGACCTAGGGAGATGCCGTAACACGCCGCATGCCCCACAACATGTGCGCGGCATGTATTAATCCTGTATGATGGCGCTGTGACATCACACCGTAACACTCCCTTGCGGATGGTACGAGTTCACACCACATCGCACCACGTGTGGTGTGGCACAGAACCATGTGGGTTCTTACCTCTTTTGTTGCGAGGCCACGCCACACCTCATACGGCTTCGTGCGACTTCATCAACCCGCCAGACGCCGCGCAGAAATTTGAAATGATTTAAAATCCAGGCGGCGTTGCAGGGCTTTAAAAGTCTTCGCCTGCCCCCGCCAGCGAGGTGGCGCTCTTTTGGTGCGTTTATAGTGCAGTTTGTAACGGTTTCTTGCAGTCCCATGCCGTAACAGGTGTAAACCAGTCTTAATTCAGGTGAAGATAACTCTTCTACTAAATTTTCAAAAGTTTCAATGACTCTTTCTTCTGGGATAAATGCCAATGCTAATAACATTCGAATTTTGACTGAAAACTCTTCTTCCTGACCCGAGTCAAAAAGAAGAAAATCTTCATTCTCTAAAGTCCTCATATACTACTCAACTGGGAATACTATATCCTTCCTATGATAGGGTGTAAATCGTCCACAATTTTCTTCTAAGCGAACCCTTCTAATTGAGCGCTTAATACTGTTGACAGCTGGCAATCCTTGTGCTCCAGATGCGCTAAGATCTGAAGATGCCTTCTCAATTATATAATGAGGGGAATCACGTGTACCTTTTGCGTCGTCTTTCACTTTTTCAATTAATCTCCGCACTTCTACGCCAGTTGAATCACCTGCATGATTATGTTCTTTAGAAACGGTAACATCTTCTTTTATTGTTATAGCGCTACATTTACAGTAATTTACAAATTTTATCTTGCATTTGCTTGTCTTTAACAAATAAATGTCCATTCACTAATAACAAAGGCTTTCCTTGTTCACTTTGAATGAACTCAGCCATGATAGGGTTTAAGAGCTTTTCTACTAAATGGGAAACCGTCCAAAATAACAATGGGAACTTCAAGCTTTTAAGGATTTGTTAACGGCTTATTTTTATGTTTATTTATTTTTTATTTAAGGTAAATAGAATACAAACAATGCGATAAGTTGTTTTAAGGTAATTAAAATACAAACAATGTGATTGAGTTGTTTCTCGATTAACTACACTTTGGGAGAGAGAGAGAGAGAGAGAGAGAAAGTGCTAACATACAAGACTGCAGTCGGGCTTTTTTCAACTAGTCGATGTTACTCATGAATTCGAACAATATTCATTTCGAAAAACTGCTTATTCGAATATTTGTTATTTCGATCAATTGTAAATTCGAACAATTATACATTCGAACTTTTGTTTTCGAATATTTGGTTTTCGAAAAAAACTTTTCGAACAACTGCCTTTCGAATGATGGTTTTTCAAAAAATTGTCCGCACACGATTTCAGAGACTGCTGTCTCTCTCTTCAGGTAGGTAATGGATGAGAGAAGTTACAGAAAAGGCGGTATTTACACCAAGACATCCATCCACAGGTAAGCAGTTTTTAGGTCACCCCCACTGATAATTCCTCTTTAATCCTCTTAAGCGTTGGTTGGAGGAAGATTTTATGTATGACATCTGAAGCCCAGGTGCCCTTCGAGATGTTTGTTACCAGATGGTTAAACAAAGACAGGCAATGAACATCTCAAAAGGAGCACCTCAGTGGCATGGTTGGTTTGGTGTTTGCTTCTCACCTCGGTGGTCGCTGGTTTGATTCCCGGCCATTCCATTGAGGAGTGAGAGATGTGTATTTCTGATCATAGAAGTTCACTCTCGACGTGGTTCGGAAGTCACGTAAAGCCGTTGGTCCCATTGCTGAATAACCACTGGTTCCATGCAACGTAAAAACACCATTCAAACAAACAGACATCTCAAAAGGCACCTGGGATTCAGATGTCATAAATAAAATCTCCCTCCACCCAATGCTTAAGAGGATTAAAGAGGAATTATCAGTGAGGGTGACCGAAAAACTGCTTACCTGTGGATGGATCTCTTGGTATAAATATTGCCTTTTCTGTAACTTTTCTCACCCATTACCTACCTGAAGAGAGAGAGAGCAGTCTCTGAAATATAGTACTTACTTTCTATATTTTGGCATTTTTATGGGCTCCTTTTATTAGATGGAATTCTGTTGTAATAGAACATTTTTACCAGTCATAGTTACCAACACACACACACACACACACACACACACATATATATATATATATATATATATATATATATATATATATATATATATATATATATAGTATATATATTATTATTATTACATTTATTGCCCCCCTCATCTACCCAGCATTTATTCATTTTTATTTAGTTCTAAAAGAGCAGCCATTTTCCCCCTAACATCAGCTGATTTTAGGAGGGAGAACGCAGGCAGAAAGGAATTTCCATTAGGAATGGGGGAATAAAGACTCCTGTAAGCCTTAGGGACGTATCCCAAAAGGAAGTGTGTAGCTACCTAGGTACTTCTTAGGCCTACTCTTAAGATCTTTTATCCTGTGAACCTCTCGCTGGCAATATGTTCTGTTCCCAGGATGACAGGCCAGAAAGGAGGGATAGGCTGCCCCAACACCGAAGATTTGCACCTGCATTCTTTCTCAGTCCACTCCAGTCCATGACCTAGGCCTAGAACAGATGCACAAGCCAGCTTTCCCATAAGGCCTACAAAAGGGGCTAACTGGCGCCCCAGACCTCGGACAAAGCCGATGCCATTTTCTACAAAGGTCCACCTACATAAGGCATCCAGGTACGTCTTGAGATACAGTCATATTGCCAGTTTTTTTTTCCTCCGAGTCAAGTAACTATTCCACATTTTCCAATTCGAACTCTTAATTCTCAAATGAACATCCCTTTTGTTCATTTCCTTGCCTCGTGGCCGCATGCCAGCTTTTGGTGATCGTCGCAGACCAACCAAGTCTTCATTGAATATTTCATTTAAACACTAGAGTTCCTCCCCCCAGTGTGGTTACATAATAGTGAATAACTGTAACTTTGTGCAAGAAGTCTTTATTTTATTCTGTGTCTAATCTGGGAACTCTTCCAGATCTTTGCCGAGTCACGTGTCATGTCTCCACGCTCGCAAGTGCTGCCTTAATGCAAGATAACTGAGTAATTTTGGAAACCAGCATTGAAGTAAATCTGATTTTGGCCAGCTTTCCCCTATTGTGAGAGATACGATTGGTCCATGTGCGGACAAGTTGCTTTTACTTTATCCCAGGCCATTCACTGCCTCTTGTAAATAAATAATGTAGATTAATCAGCTGAGTTTCCATGGCGACCTATCGAGTAAAAATAACCAAATCAATCTTTTTTAAGGTAAGTTAGAAGCACTTTAGTCTCCATTTATTCCCTCTAATATTTTCCATTTATGTATTTGGGATCTCAAGGCTACCCATACATAAGTGACGACTGCTTGCCAGCATCGAATCCGGGGCTGCTTAAAAGCTTGTAATATGTTTGGGGAATTCGTTTTAACTTAGTTTCATTTCAAGAGTTGGTAACCGTAGCGCTCTTGCCTAGCCTACCAGCTCGTCAGCATGCGCTCTCCAAGGCCTGCCAGCCAACCTTCGTTTCACACAAAGCAAAGCATTCATCACCTAAAGTTTATCTCAACGATTTAAGCCAATTAACGTAAATCTTAATGTTTTAACGTAATGCATATCAATCACCATACTAGTATCTATTGTTCTGCCAGTAAAATTAATGTTAATTCGCTTTGAATAAGAAATTAGAATTTCGTGCTGTAAATCGCTCTCCCGTTTACAGCCATCAGCTGATTTCAAAACCAACCCTCTGCTTGCCTTCTCGCACGTCCACTTAGCATCACTCATCGTTATATATTTACTATATATATCTATATATATATATAATATATATATATCCTTGATATATATCATATATATATATATATATATAATATATATATAATATATATATATATATATATATATATAAATGAATTCCTGCTAAAGACCCAAACTGGTGCGTTGTTCCTTCGTTTAAGTGACACTAAAGCTTCAAAAGACCTATCGATTTTATACGAAATGGATTTGAAATGATTAAATTATATATCAGCGTCTGATATGTGTTTTTATCATCCTGCAAAAAATGAGTTATACTTATTTCTGCTTCCGTCAATTGATAGACCCGAGTCTTAAGTAATACATGAATAAATAAGTTAATAAGAAAATTAAATAAACGTTTTTTGCAATCCAAAAACCGCTTGAAATACAGGACTTCAGGGAGTTAAATGTCCTCTATTGATAATTACGTTAATCAGGGAGGATATAAAAATGGCAGTGGAATTTTTATCATCGTATTATTCATTTAAATTCCCGAAATCTGTGTCATTTTTCAGCTCGATTGTCAAACTAATTTTTTAAAAATTTACTTCGAAAGATTAAAACTGGTTTTTTAAATTATCAGCTTCATTTGAAACTTCCGGAGAAGCGTAAAACAAAAGGGTTATATTTTCCTTTGATATCATATTGAGTTCCAGTTGGTAGGTGTATGGATATGGATGATGCTTACAATATGACGTGGATGAAAAAAAAAGAAAAAAAAGCACAGTCAGTAACAATACATTTGTAAAATTTAAAGATATTGCGTATGAATGTATTACGACTAAAAACAAAAAAAAATTGACCTTGCCCTCATAACTTAAGGTGAACTTATACAAACATTTACATTAGATTAATCTAACTTATTAGACCTTATTTCCTTTGTATGGAAAGAGATTTACCAAAAGTTTTCTTCAATAAACTCCAGACACACTTGCAAGGAAACGGACAACGTTTCACATGTAGTTCAGATGGGCACTTACATAGACTTACGTAAAAGGAACCTGGAAAAACTAGATGCCGAAGTACCTCCAGGACTCATGCAGAAGAGTGTGCCACTAGAAACAGCGCACGTAGTGAGAAAAGTGATGGACCCATAAGGAGGTAGGATGCAACCCGGAACCCACACTATAAAAACCACATAGTCGAATAGGATGACTGTGATGGGAAAAAGAAAAAACAATAATGTAAAGACTATTTGTATTTTGTATATCTGTACGTTCGCTAAACTCCTGAATTACTAGTCTGATATTTAAAAATAAGATATTGATGGAGTCTTCACGAGGTGAGAATCACGACGATATATTCATAATCTCAATCTGAAGTCCGTAAGTTGCCCAGGAACTTAAAATTCGGAATGAAATACGAAAT
Organism: Macrobrachium nipponense; assembly: GCF_015104395.2. Taxonomy (NCBI): domain Eukaryota; kingdom Metazoa; phylum Arthropoda; class Malacostraca; order Decapoda; family Palaemonidae; genus Macrobrachium; species Macrobrachium nipponense. The sequence continues at coordinate 4,840,269 of NC_087219.1, read as the reverse complement.
TCTTTGATTCATCCTGAGACCTTAACCACCATCGTCACTCCCACACATAACGACTTACCCATCTAGCTGCACGTTCGTTTAAATAAGATATTGCTGAGTGAGAATCGTGATGATATGTTCATTAATTCGTTCTAAGATCCGCGAGTTGCCCAGGAACTCAAAATTCGGACTGACAACAGAAAATAATTGATTCGTCCTTAGTAATCGGTATGTTCGCTGACCTCGGGAATTACCATAAGAAAAAACAATAATAAGATAATGTTGGTTTATATTCCTTAACTCGATCTGAGATCCGAAAGTTGCCCAGGATCTCAAAATTCACGCCGAAAAAAGAAAATATCTGATTTACCTGTAGACCTACACTACCATTTTCAGCTCTTACGATTCATAGCCTGCGCCAAACAGCTCATCTCACCAAATTAAACCTTTTTTGTATTATTCTTTTACTTTGTTTTCAACATTCACACACACACCTTACTTACAGAAAGGGGAGGAGTTGGTTCAATGATCCCTTCATACATTACAACTTGGGCTTCCAAAGTTGAAATTTATATTTCTTGAAAAGGGTTGGTCGTCGAACCAGGGTCCATTTTAACTGATCAGTGAGTCTTTTTCACTAATATATATATTATATATATATATATATATATATATATATTTATATATATATATATATATATATATATATATATATATATATATATACACTCCAAATCAATTACATAACAAAACTGTTTTGAAAAAATTCCAAAGTGGAGGAACAAAAAGACTGACATAATATACAAAAAACAGAAGACGCCAATCTTAATCCGTCAATGACAGAACCACACTGATAGTCAAACAGCTTTATATAAAAACAAAGGAGATCAGAGGTACGAATAGTAATGAGCTACGACAGAAACAATGGAATGGAGGCAGTTTGAGTGTTTAACGAGGTTTCCCGAATTTCTCCATTGAATTACTTAAAGAAGCTTTAGTTTTTATACATTTAATCCATATCACATGTTTTTTTTGTTTTTTTTTAAATCTTGATAAAACCTGCAAAGAGGTCACATGCTTGATGTTTTTTAATACCCATTCAAAGTATATAGGGTCTGGTCAACTCAGCAGTGGGGGCGGAGTTAATACTATGACGTCACAAGAGTAACACTTCCCGTGCTTCTCCACTGAATTACTTAAAGAACCCTTAGTTTTTATACATTTAATCCATATCGCATGGTGTTTTTCATAAAATCTTGATGATAAAATCTGTAAAGAGGTCGCATGTTTGATTTTTTTAATACCCATTCTCTCATTTAGTCACCAAGCCTTGTTTTATTGCGCAAAATATACCAGTTTGAACACATAGCTACTCCAGCTTTCTTCATATGTTTATTCTTTATTTATTTATTTACTTACCTACATACTGGTTTGCTGTATTCTCTTCAAGTCCATTTCTTATAACATGACAGCTCTCTCTCTCTCTCTCTCTCTCTCTCTCTCTCTCTCTCTCTCTCTCTCTCTCTCTCTCTCTCTCTCTCTCTTTCAGGTAGTAATATTATCAAAATTTTAAATAATTCTTAAGAAATGTATTTAGTTCTGTCACTTTGTTCATACCTCACTTTGAAAAGCAACTTTTTTTTATGATAAAGATTAGAATGATAGATTAATCATATTTTCCAAATCTTATTATGAATACTTATTGTTATGCAATAAATACAAAGAAAATGTGGACACAGGCAGTGGTGAAAATGGTAGTTGCATTTGCACGACTTGACCACAAAAAAGAAACAATATCAAAAGTATAAGAATTACATCATTATACGATATAAGGTATCAAAGGAGTAAATGATGAAGAAAATGATACAGGAAACACATTTCCAGCAAATTTCTCATTAGCACTTCATATCACATAAATATACTTCCGAACACATAAGTTTACATATAACACAAACTGTATACATAAAGGTATTAATTATGCATGCCTCAATTATAATATTTTCGAACAAAAGTACTAAAAGGTATTCGTCAGTCTGGCTGGATGTTTTGATGACGTTTCACAAGGGGCGGGGCTAGATTTCAGATCTCCCACGAACGCTTAATTTTTTATGAGTTTTGCGTGAGTAGATAATATTTTCTGTGCGCGATTATGGGTTTGAAAATAATGGTAATTGTAATGTGTCATATATCAATTGAAAGGGCATTCTTTGTACTTTTGCATGGTATATGGCAAAATGTAATATAATTAAAAATTATATAAGAAAAATGTGGTAAATATTTACATAAAATTTAAAAATTTTGGTCCGTCTTTGATCTAGAATTCCTCGAAAATTTCTAAGGACACCTATCAATTTTATTTATGCATTATATAGTAAATTTTATCAGCTTTCTAATCCATTTTTCAGTATCTTTCTATCATCGTCCCTTAGTCAGCTACGCGCTACGAAACGTGAATGTTTGTAGGTTGACGGATGAAGTAATTGCACACTTTTGTATGCGTAAATAATTTTTTCTGTGCGCGCTTGTGGGTTTGAAAGGAATCGTAATTGTAATGTGCTATATATAATTTGACACGCATTCTTTGTACTTCAACGTAGTAAGAGGCAACATGCAACAAGAGGAAAATTTATATAAAAAAATGCCATCGAAAAAATAATTATATAAAAATGTTATCGTAAATATAGTTTCAGAAAGATATGGTCCTTTTGTAACTGGTGACGTTTCACAATGGGCGGGGGAAGGTTTTAGTACCGCCTCGTGACTCGTGAGCAGACCCTGTATACTTTGACTCTGGACTCGAGTATCTGAAGTTTTCGTCGGTTCTGTGCTTGGCCAATAACTCTATATTCATCGAAATTTATAGGAGTTTTGCATTTGGTGGCATGACTTCTGACACTGGACACCCTGGCCTGGACAGTCGGCATCCAGTTCCTTGTATAACTAGCCCCCTTATAGAGTCGACTTTGACCCTGAGAAGCCGCCTGGTGGAGTGGAGTGTGGAGTTTAAGCCAAAAGGAAATTGAGAGTAGGCCAGTTTGAAAGGTATAACAGGAGGAATATATCGCAGCTGCATCATGAAATAATTGTTAGGAGAGGATGACGAGAGAGAATATGAATGGAATGAAAGGGGTTGCAGCTAAGGGCCGAAAGGACGCTGCAAAGAACCTTTAGTAATGCCCACTGTAGCCGCTAGGTAGATCCCTCATAGTGTTTTGTGATTTCATGTTGTTTTTATTGTGTTTTGTGTAACTTATATGTGCACGTTCGTAGTGAGGTTTTGTGCTTTGTGTGTGCCATTTTGAACTGAGCCTTTGCTGATTTTTAATAATTAATATCTGAACGTAGTTCAGATTTAGTCGTTTAATATATATATATATATATATATATATATATATATATATATATATATCTATTTATTTATATTTAGAATATTACTACTTGCGCTGTACTGAACAATGAGGACACAACTCAATATATATACAGTAATTAACTAAAGAATGCGCGATAGCAAATGATTTAGTCTTTTCACGACTATATATATAGATATATATAGATATAATATCTATATATGGATATATATATACATATATAATAGTATATATAGATATATACAGCTATAAGATATATTATAATATAGATATATAGATATTCTAGACATAATATATTATAATATAATATAATCGATATAGATCATCTATATATATAGAGATATATCTAATATAATAATAGATATATATATAGATATCTATATATATACTATATCATCCATATATATATATATATATATATATATATATATATATAGATATATCTATATATATATATATATATCTATATTATATATATATAGATATATCTTATATCTATAATATATATATATATATATATATATATATGTATATATTATATTAGTTATTATATATATATATATCTATATATATATATATATTATATATATACTATATATATATATATATATAGATATATGTATATATAGATAGATATATATATATATGTATGTATATATATATATATATTATATATATATATCTATATATATATATATATATATATATATATATATTATATATATTGTCGTGAAAAGACGAGTGCACAGTCTTTCCTCGACTGGAATCCACTGCGTTCCCACCTCGGAAGTTCTATGACATTTGGCTGGTGACAAACGAGTGATGGTTCATTGTAAATACAGTCATACTTATTTTTGTTTGAAAACCATATATTATATATATATATATATTATATTTATATATATTATATATATATACTAATATATATATAGATATTAATATATATATTAATATATATGATAATATATATATTATATATATAATATATATTATTAGATATATATAGTATATAATATATATATATATATATATATATCTATATATATATAATATATATATATATTATATTAAGATATATTATAAATAATAAATATTATAAGATTATATATATACATATATATAGATAGTAATATATATTATATATTATAATATAACTATATATATTATATATAGATATATATATATATATACTATGAGATTCAGGGCCTCTGTAACACGGTTTTTTTGCAATAACTTTCTATCTATGCATTTCATAAATATAACGCTTATTCGGAATACATATTATATCAACACATAAATTTTGAGTGCATTCTGCACTACGTAGGTTGAATAAATTTGGTACTTATAATGTAAAAGTGACCTTTTTTGAAGACGGGCCAACTTACTCAGAGAAAAGGTTTCGAACGCACTCGTTACGTAACTTATGACAGCATTTCTTCCCTCTTTCTCGATGGATGATTGGCTATACGTAACGAAGGCTAAACCTCTGGCAACAATGACATACAAATTTAAATACAAGCAAAGCAGTACACCTTTATGAACTCTGGAACCTCTCCACTGATAATTGTCATAATGAACAAACCAACAAAATATGTTAATAAATACAAAAACACTTCAATTATTAGTCTAACTCCCAAAATAAGTTTCCAAAGAAATTACAGTCTACTTATAGGTCACAAGCAGATTGACAAGATGTAGGGAATAGTTGGTAATTATCAAAAACATAGTAGACAAGCTTGATTTGATAACTGCTATATCCAATGTCAAGCAATTTTTATTTATTGGCTATCTACCTATTTACTGAAAAAAAATAGCTGGTACCGTATAGTGGCTTTAAACCTTCACCAATAATTATCGTCAGAATGGTGACTTCATGAGGCTCCACCCACTTTCGCCTCGTTATAATTCAGGATAACATTGAAGGCTATCATGGGCATTGTTGGATTAGAAAATTTAACTTCTGGCTATAAAAACTCATTTCTCGAGTAGTTGTAAGAAGTGCTAAATGATCCTCAAGGATCCCAGCAGTTGGCCTAAACGTTTAATTCATGTATATTACTGCTATACTGTTGCGGCACTACTGCTACAGTAGTATTACTACGCTAGCACTGATACCCCACCCACATCTATGTATCGTTCCGCCATTCATAAAGTCTTTGGGTTTCAGAGCCGATGGAATTTCTGTCTGGTGGATGGGAGGGGCAACATTTAGTCAAAAGGTGTTTGTTTACCTTGCTTACGTAATGAATGTTTTTCGACTCTTGGCTCGTAATCATTGGCCATGGCGTCGGCTAGATAATTTTTACTCTATAAAAATTAAAACTATCGGGTTTAGGTTATTGATAATGCTGACAAAATTTGTGTGTGGTTGTAAAATATACATATGTCAACTTTCAGCTACATCCGATGCTTTGACAAGGAGCAAAGTCCAAAAAACCGTGTTACAGAGACCCTGAATCTCATAGTAGATATATATATATATATATATATATATATATATATATATATATATATATGTATATATATATATATTGTCGTGAAAAGACGAGTGCACAGTCTTTCCTCGACTGGAATCCACTGCGTTCCCACCTCGGAAGTTCTATGACATTTGGCTGGTGACAAACGAGTGATGGTTCATTGTAAATACAGTCATACTTATTTTTGTTTGAAAACCATATTCGTCCGGGTCGTGGGAGATTCATCTGTGTGTTGTTTCAGCCTGTTAATTGTATTAGAAATGTCCTATCGGGGCCAAGAAATAAATCTAGAGCAATGGCAAAAGCCTAACTGGCAGCACAGATCCTGCCAAAAGTAGGAGAAGGTGCACTCCCACCACAGAACTCAATCGAGGTAGCAGCAACTTGCCATCATCCCTTCTTTAGATAATTAATGTTTATTGAGTTGCGTCCTCATTGTTCAGCACACCGTAAGTAGTAATGTCTCATCACCTGACCCGTGATGAATATTAATTCATGTTAGCTAGGTTTTTTAATCAAGTTGATCTGTGAATCTCTTAGGGGCCACGTGGTCCTCTGTAAAGTCAAGTAGTAAATTTCAGGGGTGTTGTCTTAGTCATAGTGTAAATGTTATGGATTTAAATGTTTATTTTTGCAATTAAACCTAATAAAAATCCAGTTCTACCTAATTTACTCATCTCTCATGTCAGACCATGAGCTGTCTTCTAAGGTAGGCCAAAACGGCCGTTAACATTAGGGTTCCGGTGTCCCTGTTATGAGGGATTTCACAACAAACTGGACCTTCGAACCAGATTTGGCTTAAATGATCAGATTTTGAACAGTGATGAGTAAGTTGTGGTATTCAGAGTAGTTTTGCTGGGGCACTCGCAACTACCATCACACCTTCCACAGAACTAGGGATACGAGATTGACATCTTTCGTAGGCCTGGGGGCCAAGTCTTGAGTTTGGAAGGGAGTGAGTTACCATTTTGGAACCAACGATATGATCTAGAAGTAGTATACCTAGGGGGTGATGATCTAGCTGAGGACACGGCCGAAGAAGTCTGGGATAGACTTAAGGCCTTCATAGAGAAAGTGAGGTCAATTGCAATGACAGCAGCAATCTGCAGTGCAGAGGTAAGGGAGTACACAGAAATTAATCGTTTCCATATTAGTCCTACTGTGTACAGTGACAGAGTTAAGGGACTAAATGCTCGAATCAGCGGGTAATGCTCCAAAGGTAAATGTTATGGGGTATGCCATCTACCTATGAACCCCATTGCTTATAGAACTTGTCGAACGGGTGATGAAGTCCATTTTAATCTACAAGTAAGAGATGTGCTCCTTAACCGCCTTATGCGTTTGATTTTAGGTGAGCAGACACATCAGGTCAGAGGAGAGAACTGAGCATTGGATTCTTTCTTAATGTAATTGATACAGTGGCGTCATTTTCCTTCTGTTTCTCTTATCTTGCTTTGTTCAGTACACCCTGTCTTCCTCTACAGATTAGATTTAATGTAGTTGACTGATTGCCAACCAACCTCCTTATTCATGTCCAAAATGGCGGCCACCATTGCCACACAAATCGATACTTGCCTTATTCTCCTTTCCGACACCTTGGTCAGAGCTCATAGTAACCTCATTGAATCCCACCATGGCACTGTATATGAGGACCTGTTAGAAAGGGTTCGGGCTGATGATTGGCAGCTCCAAACCTTGTATGTTACCAACCCCACTAATTTTGAATCACATGTCGATAGTAGAGTAAGACAAACTCTTGATGAAGCTGGTCATGCAACCGCACTTAGTAACCAAATCGGTACATTGGCTAGTGCAATGCAGCCTAACACGCAGCCTACTACGCGTCTACCTCAATTTGAAGAGCTCCGGTTGGCCATATTTAAAGGTGATAAGAGCAAAGACGCCAATTTTAAGGAGCTTTTTGACATGCACATATATCGGCACACAGGTTTAGATGACATGTCTCGATTCACGTACTTCTTAGGGTCTTTAGTGGGGGAGCTGCTCAAGGTAGTGCAAGCCCTGAGCATACCTGCTGCCAATTATCAAGTAGCTCTTGATAATATTGGAAAGATACTTCGGGAATAAGCATCAAACGCTAGTCATACTGCATCGGCGGTTAGCCAATATATTTGTGCCTAAGTGCAACCACAATGAGCTTAAAGCATTTCGAACTGAACTTACTGTGCTGATCAAGCAAATTAGGGGGTTAGATCAGGGAATGCTGCTAAGCTTGATTATTCCTCATTAGATATATATGGAGGACGATGCATTGCAGAGAGGGGAAGACCAACCACGACCCTTACAACTAAGTATGCAAATGCAGCGGCAAAGAAATGCCAGCTAGTCCTGAACTGTAGATGTTTCAGCACAGTAGTAAACAGTGTAACAGTAAACAGAGCTGCAAATTGTGCAATAGAAGTCATCATAGTCTCCTCTGTGACGACAGTCTTAGTAAGTTGAACTCTAGTGCACCTGCCGCCACCAATCCCAATTTCCAACCATCCAATCGTCCATCGTCTCATGTCATGTCACTATCTGTGAAACATCAAAATCAGAACCACATAATGCCCAGTCATAATGTAGATTAAGGGAATTCTTCTAACTAAAGACACAAGAAACCCTGTGTAAATGCAAAGGTGGTAAAAGAGAAGCCTTCAGCCAATCTGCCTGCCACCCTCCTACCGACAGCGACGGCCATTTCATACGCTCACAACCAGCCATTCCAACCTCGCAAGTTCCAAAATACTGGAAGCCAATGGAGTTTCATCACTAGCTGGTTGGCACAAAAGTTAAATCTACCAGTAATCAAACATGTCTTGTTAAACATTGCACCATTTGGCTCCCAGTTAGTTAAAGGGGAATTTGAGATTATGTCTTGCAAGATTCATATGGAGAAGAGGGCCATTAGGACCAAATTAGTGGTGAACGATGATGTTGATACAACCATCCTCAATGTTGGGCTGAAGAATGTACAGAAACGTTTGAATGAAAAGGGATGCAAAATGGACAACACGGACGAAAAAAGGGGATGTCCTGAATCACATCAATCTGTTAATTGGGGCTGATTGTTTAAATTTTTTTGTAATTGGGACGGACAAAATTGAAGGAGTTAACTTGTTCATGACTCAAGATGGAGTTTCACCTTGTGGGAGGGTGCCTCAGTGGGTCTTGAAAGGGACAGACGTGTTGACTGTTTGAACCCTATGCGTGTGTAGGTTGGTAGGAACTGAACAAGATAAAACATATGGTGGGAATTGGATGCGATTGGTATTGCACTGCACGAACAGTTCACTACATCAGAATATAAAGCCATGGAAAAGGGGCAACAAAAGTATCATAAGGACAGAACAAGGCTATTGTATGAGATTACCATTCCTTGGGTCGGAGCAAAAGAAGCAATTGCTTGAGAAACAATTCGAGAGTGATCCTGATTATAGAGCCGCTTACCAGGACGTCCTTCAGACATATCTGGAAGCTGGCTTCATAGAAGAAGTGCAAAACCCCCAGATAGAGGGATATTACCTACCTCATTTCTGGGGTGAAAAAGCAAAGCCTAACCACCCCTCTACGCATAGTTTTCAATGCCTCCTCTAAGACCAAGGGAGAGCTATCCTTGAATGACTGTTTATGTAAGTGTTTACATAATAAAAATATGGAATGTTAGTCCATATATGTAAAAGACTAAAACTAAAGAGGTCAACCAGATTGCTTGCAGGAATGTGATCAGACTAGAGACGCTAAAGATGACGTATACAATAAAAGTAGGCTAAGATAACATGCCGTCACCTGTAGTCATTCAATTGTTTATAAACTTTAGTCCAAGCTTCCTGCTTGAGACAAACACCGTGACCTATAGCTCAAGCGGCCTACGTGATCTGTAGCGTGTCTCATTTGATTGTGTGTTCGTATGTAACTATGTCATCTGATAGTATGTTCATATGTTCGAGCTACTATCTGCTTCCTTCATAACTTGTAACAGGGATGTAGAACAGAGCAGAACAGAGTTAGCTATCGTCATTAGAAGACCTGTATCTCTTTACCTAAGCTTTATCATGTAGAGAGAACAGAAGTAGCCATCATCATTGGCAGAAGCGATCAAGCTATCGTTATTAGAAGACTTGTACAATCATATCTGATCTTCAGCATGTAAAACTTCAGAAGAATATATATATTTTTATACTTCGTGTTTTCTACAAGAACCTCCTCACCATGAGTTTAACACATCATCGTCATAAACAAGAAGATAATCCCGACTTCGTAAGTGATCTACAAACCCCAAGACACTCCATTGAAGATGGAAGTGCAATACCAACTGACTTAGCGTAAGATTATCGCAAGTCTAACATTACCTCATAGGGCGCCTTATCATACAAGGCACAAGCCCTAAAATTTATACCCAGGATCAACAATGGTCGAGATGCTTTACAGTTTATTGCTGAAATTTAGACAGAATCCTTTTGCTATAATTTCTGATATATCCAAAGCATTCTATTGTGTATTACTTGACCCAGAGGACACCAAATATGCTCGTTTTCTATGGTGCAAGACGCCTACACAAGCGGCTACCTTCGCCTTTAAAGTTGCGGTTTTCGGAGTCACTACCAGTCCTTACCTGTTACAGCAAGTAATTAGAACATACCTGGAAAGGAAGGGAAGGGGAGATCTTGTAAAGTCCTTCTATGTTGATAACGACTTACAAATATATACTTCAGTAGAGGAGATGGGAAGGGATTATGTGAAGGCTAAAACTTTGTTGGATGAGGCTCACATGCTGTTAATGGTGTGGGCCAGTAATAATGAGAAGTTTGATCATTAGATTGGGGGAAAGGAACACAGATATTTCAGTTTTGGGCATGAATTGGGAAAGGAAGGAAGGATTGCTTGAGCTTGAAGCCGTCCAAAGGGACTAAGAGCAGTCCACTTATAAAACGTAGAATACTGTCATTGCTTGTTGCTAATTTTGATCCCTTGGGGCTTGTCAGTCCTGTCTTTGTGAAGGGTAAGAACTTCTTACAGGACTTATGGGAAGAAGGAGTAGGATGGGATGATGTGTTGAGCAAGGAAAAACAAGAACAGGCCAGTAGGATATTAAATGAGTTCAGTAGTATTCATGCTTTGAAATTCACAAGGGGAATCATTTTTGTAGGGTCAGAATTACATATCTTTACTGATGCCTCAAGTAAGGCAGTACGGGGTTGTGGCATATATGAAGAACAGAGTAGGACAGGTCAACATTCTAACTCCCAAAATGCCAGTGACACCTAGGAAATATGCCAAGCTGATTAAACCCAAATTAGAATTGCTAGCCTTGCTATTGGGGTTTAGGTTAGGGAAACATTTTATGGCCTGGGTAGCCAGTTGGGAAGGAAACAAAATCACTTTCATTTCCAACCGGGTGGGGGAGATTTGTTTTCTCCAATGTGACATCAAACTCGGTTATGTCCCCACCAGCTATAACCCGGCTAACATCCTGACACGAGGCTCCACCCTGAGGGAGTTGAGTGATAACCGACTGTGGCATGCAGGACCAGCCTTCCTACAACAGACTGACAGAGTTGACCTGCCTGTGAGTGTTGATGAATCATCAACTGCAAACTGAGCGCAAGTCTTAGTAGCACTTTGAGAATTGAGGGATGAAGGGAAGCTAACTCCGCCTGCCAAAATCTGGGAGATAGAGGGGAGCAAGGTTTATTTTGTAACTTTGACGGGAATTATGACGTGTGTCGTGAAGTGTACATGCTGGAAGGCTGATTGTTTATTAAACTTGCCTATATGGAGCAATGACACCATCTGCCTACAGTCTGTGACAGATTAGAGAACGGGATTAAGGTACCCCCTACATTGACATTTTCATTTTTCAGCTAGGATTAGTAATGAGGGAAGGGGTTGTGTACACTCACAGTAGAGTCAATGACATTATAGGACTAAAAACTGAATTGATTGTGTTACCTTTGAAGGGAAAATTAATTCTGATGTATCTGAAACACCTTCATGCTATGCACATGCAATGTGGTGTTAATGAATTAATGATCCTTTTCTGCCAGAAGTGTTGGAGTCTGGGGTTGAGGACCACAACCAAACGTGTAGTAGCCTTCAGACCTCTTCTTAGCTGTCCACCACCTCTTCCCCTCCCAGCTGATAGAACGCACCTGGTTCACCCATTCACGAACATCTGGGTCGACCACACTGGACCCATGGCAATCAGAAGGGGGACAGCATACCTCCTCAACATCACATGCATGACCAATCGTGCAGTGTGTCTATACTACTATAACAGCTTGGATGTTGCCACATTCGTGCTGATACTGAGACGATTTGCTGCTATCCACGGAGCGCCCTCCTAGATATATAATGATAACGCTATGACTTTTCGCGCTCCACCGCTTTTTTACACAAGATACAAGATCCATGAAGAGGATGATATGCAGCACTTCCTCCAAGAAAGAGGGATAGATTTTGCGGATGCCGAGGTCCCCATGGAAGGGAGGCTTCTTTGAACGCTTAATAGGAGTAGTCAAGCACATGTTGGAGACTACCTTACAGTGCAACGTCTTCAGCGAAAACCATCTTTGCTCCCTCGTTAAAGAAGCTGAAGCCATAGTCAACCACTGCCCCATCATGTACACGGGGGATATACGGAAAGACGAAGTGCTTACGCCCTCTCACTTAATTCGGGTCGACTTAGTGAGACTGCTACCGCCAGTTGTTCCTCATGAAGAGGTGTACCAGACCATGACAACCAAGCCATTAAGACATAAATATTTTCAACTCACTGAAGCCCTCGAATGCTTCAAGCAGTGCTGGCAACTTGGTTACCTGAGGCTGCTTCAAGAGCGCCACAATTTCAGGGAGAGCCCGGCTACTATGCTGCAAATTGGCGACATTGTTTTAGTGAAGACTGAGCAACAAAAGCGCAGTCAATGGCCCTTGGGCAAAATCATTGCCATTTACCCTGACAATCACGGGGTGATATTATGTTATCTAAAGGTTCTCTTTGAAGGCGAGGAGCACCTGAGAGCAGTGGAACACACTGTGCGGCTAGAAGTGAATACCCACGACGACAAGAGGGAATCCAGTAGGGAACAGAACAGCAGGGAAAGTGAGTCAGAAGCAGGAGATCTGGGCAAGTGAAATGATAGTGAGTTGAACAAAACTCGACAGACTGAGACTTGAGGCGAATGAAACAAATAGTGCTCAAAACAGTACAAACAAAGCAGTGAACAGTGCTGGCGTGAGACCAAGAAAGAACGCTACTATTAAGCAGAGACAAAATGTGACTCAGAGTGGGTAAGGGACGAAACAGTGTAATGCTTCTAAGTTTACTTTTTTCAGAGGTGAACTTCAAAGAGTGGGGGCTGACAAGAGACCTGAAGGTTTGGGGACAGTTCTTGATTTTACATCTCGAGCATCTAACAAGGGTGGATGGCAGACGCTACTGAGAATGTAAAAATTTATGTTTATTGATGTAATTGTCGCATTTTTCTTCTGGTGTACCAGAAGAAAAATATGAGTGGAGCACTGAGCTGTTCAACTGTTGAGACTATGCAATGCTGGAATTCGCATGGTGCTGCCAAATACGTGCACCCTTCAGCAAAGAGAATCTTTTGCTGTTGCAATAGTAATAACCTTTACGATGTTTAAAACATCAACGTTACATTTGTATGAATTACAGCATTATTTGATTGCATTGCTTACAGCATTATTGCTGTATTGCATTATCTGATTGCATTGTTTACAACATTATTGATAGCTTGCATTATTTGATTTCATTGCTTACAGCATTATTGATGTCTTGCATTATCTGATTGCATTGCTTACAGCATTATTGATGTCTTGCATTATTTGATTGCATTGCTTACAGCATTATTGATGTCTTGCATTATCTGATTGCATTGCTTACAGCATTATTGATGTCTTGCATTATCTGATTACATTGCTTACAGAATTATTGATGTCTTGCATTATCTGATTGCATTACCTACTGCATTATCGATGCATTGCTTTATTTCATTGTATTACCCATTGCATTATTGAGTTTTGGCTTTGCATGATTGTATTGCTTATGATTGCAGGTTGCCCTTATCTGAGTCTGCTGGATTCTTGCATATTGCTCGATTGAGCAACGATGTATTGGGGCATTTCTTGATTGTAAGAATTATATATATTGTGTTATTTGAATTAGCCGAGTGATCATTTTAGTAGGAAAGTGCAACTTGTTGTCATGAGCTAGACTCGAATCGTAGCACTGCGATCGAACCTTGGCCACGACCAGTGTAACCCTTCTCTTCCTCGTAGGGTTCCTCCCTTTCCGAAGGGGTGAGGGATGTTGTGAAAAGACAAGTGCACAGTCTTGCCTCGACTGAATCCACTGCGTTTCTGCCTCAGAAGTTCTAGAACCTTTGGCTGGCGGCAAACGAGCGATGGTTCTTTGTAAAGATGATCATACTTATTTCTGTTTGAAAACCATATTCGTGCGGGTCGTGGGAGATTCATCTGTGTGTTGTTTCAGCCTGTTAATTGTATTAGCAATGTCCTCTCGGGGCTGGGGAATAAATCTAGAGCAATGGCAAAAGCCTAACCGGCAGTGCAGATCCCGCCAAAGGCAGGAGAAGGCACACTAAAGTTATGGATTCAAATGTTTATTTTTGTAACTAAATCTTGTAAAACTCCAGTTCAACCTAATTTACTCAACTCTCGCGTCAGACCGTGAGCTGTCTTCTAAGGTAAGCCAAAAACAAGGTCTAAAGACCTTGGCCAAAACGACCATTAACAATAGGCTACCGCTGTCCCTGTTGTGAAGGTTTTCACGACACACACACACACACATATACATACATACATATATATATATATATATATATATATATATATATATATATATATATATATATATAGTTGAAGGTTAGCAGACCTACAAAGCAGGGATAAAATATTTAAGAGATTTTACAAAGGATTAGGCCTAGAAACTCGGAACCAGGGACTTTCCGTGTATAATCTTTTCATTGTCTTGTCTCCGTTTCTGAGCTGTTGCGCCTAATCTTTTGTAAAACCTCTTAAATATTTACCTTTGTTTTGGTAACAATTGGTAGGTCTACTAGTTCTTCAACTGTGTTGGATTCCTGTTACATATTTTTCCTTTGCAATTACCATCTGTCATTTAGACGAGCTTTCTTTTGTACCTAAAATTATTTTTTATACTTCTTCAGTCTGCTAAGTCAAGGACAAAAAGTCGAAAGCCCTTGCACCACTTAATCACTATCTTTCCTTTGTGACACATGTTCTTTATATATATATATATATATATATATATATATATATATATATATATATATATATATATATATATATATATATATATATATATATATATATATATATATATGTGTGTGTGCGTGTGTGTGTGTGTGGGATTTGACGTATGTTGTTCCTGATAGAGGAAGAGAAAGGTATTCCATTAATTCTTTTCTAGAGAGAGAGAGAGAGAGAGAGAGATTCATAACCTACACTACTGCAGAAAGCGAGGAAAAGAGATATGCAGAGCAAAATTACTCACAGTGAACATTACTCCAGAGAGAGAGAGAGAGAGAGCACATCATCGTCAAGCTTCATTGCCTAAAGAGAGAGCGAGAGCGGGGGCGGGCTTTTAAAGCCTCAAAGAACCAAAATGAAAGAATGAGGACGATTACGGGCCTTTTAATCGGATGTTTACCTAAACTGCTTTCAGAGAGAGAGAGAGAGAGAGAGAGAGAGTGAACATGAGTCATTCCCCTCGGCTCTAGTACATGAAGCCAAGCCTGCATGTATTGGTTTTCCTTGTTCCGTCGACTCCTCTTCTTTCCCCCGTCTAGGGAAGAAGTAACGGCCCGAATAAGGACCGCCTGCTGAGCGTCGAGTCATTATCATCATCGACAGGTAAAACCGTCGACTCCCCCAAAATAATATATCGATCGGACGACACTTGAAAAAAAAAAAAAAAAAAAAAAAAAAAAAAAAAACGAACTTGAACTTCTACGGGACGGTATTACCATTGTAGTAGTCGAGGGAGTGACCGAGAGATGGCTCTCGGTTGCGCGCGCAGCACCCGGTGATCAATATGGCGTAGTTCGAACGCTCTGAGTTGCCGAGAAGTAAACTTTATGATTTTTATATTCTGGCGTTAAGCAACGTCTTCAGAATGTTATTTAGGTGAAATGTAAATAGTTTGATTTTGTAGTTTATGGCTCATTGAGCACATATGACAGGATGGGTTTAAATCAAGGTTAAAATAAAGTGGGAGCGACGCGAAGGATATGGACAGGTTCGTGGGCTTCCGATAGGGTGGCAGAACGTGTGCCTTTGCCTTAATTCATATCATATCGCCTGCTGGAGTCGGGGTTGAGCTGGTCGGTCGGGTCCCTTTACTCGCTTGTTGTAACCCTTATTAGTAGTGCCTGTGCCTCCTCCTTCCTCCACACTCTCTCCCTTTCTCATGGTATTGCAGTAGCTAACAGCAGCTTGTAAAGTAACCCCTCGAGTCGATGACTACGAAATCATGAGTTTCAGTGTGTTTTGGTGATACTTGCCTCCGTGTAGGCCTCTAAAGCGCTGCATTTCCGTTTTTAAACGCATTTATTTCATTGCTTTCTTATATATTCTGTCTCGAATAGTGAGAGAGAGCAAGCCCCGTCTCGGTATATACAGATATATATTTAACTTCTTCAGTCTTGCTCCATCACAGTGTTCAAAGTGTGTTTGAAAGGGGGTGTCACGCCTACGGAAATCGCTTTGATATATACGAAAATCGTCCTTATTAATTCATTTCACGTTCTATGAAGACTTGGCGGATCAGTAGTGTGACAGTGAACCAGGATGGAACACGACTCGATCGGTCGCAAGACGTTTTTCTTCTGGATGAAACTCCGCATGTCGCTCCTGCTCATCGTCATCGCCACCAGACTGACGCTGGCCACCTCCAAATCTAACAATTTCTGTGAGTACCCGACCCACCCTCATGCCCCCCTACTCTCTCTCTCTCTCTCTCTCTCTCTACTATCAGGACCATTCCAATGTCTTAAGCTTTGTCAAACACTAGCTGTCTGGGTCACCATTGGCTTTTCAGCCATTATAATATTTTGTATTTTTTTCAGGATACCTAATTGCTTTCTCTCTCTCTCTCTCTCTCTCTCTCTCTCTCTCTCTCTCTCTCTCCTCTCTCTCTCTCTGAAACACCGTTGTCATTATATATTATTGTGTAATTGTGTTTTTGGCTGGCGTGAATAATTTCTGTTATGTGTTCCATTTTTTTTTATCTCATAATAGATACACGTTTCTGTGTGGACAATTAAGTTTTTTTTTTCTTTTTCTGCCCAAATATATTATTATCTTGAGATGTTACCCCATTTTTTGGTAATTTCTAGCTAATTGTTTGAACAAGTCCGTCCGACATGTCTCTTTGCTGGGTTGCCCTTGCATGTATTTTTTTTTTATTTTGTAATAATTTTTTTGGGACTACCATTTTTTGGACTACCATGAATAATTTGGGCGTTAAGCTAAGTATCCCCTTTTCCATGTTACAGGAGATCTACGTTGCGTTTAAAAAATTCAGTTTGTCGTTAGGTCTGACTATATTATAATCTTGGAATGTCACGCCCGTTATTGCTAATTACCAGCTTAGTGACGATTGTTCGTTTACAATTCGTGTCGATAATGTTCCTTGGTCATTATCGTTTTGAAAAACACGGGTTTTTAGGAATGTATCAATATTCCCGATCACGTGTCGGTAATCCATTGTATGAGTAGTCTTATTCTTTACAGTTTGAGACTGTAACATTTATTACTGGGCCAAAGTACTACAGTTATTTCGTTTCGATAATGTTGCTTAGTCTCTAATTTCAAAAAAGTTGTTTATGAATGGAAAATGTTCTTGAAACAATGGTTTTTAATAAATCACACGAATAGGCCTATAATTTAGAGTTGGGTAATCCGTCAACTTGTAGCCGAAATGCAAACGTATTCTTTAAGACTAGAGTAACCATCCTCCTTAGATGTTTGCATAAGTCTAATCTATTTAGACTGTGAACAATACAACATATAGACTTGTATAGGCATATTCTTTTAGTTTTAACAAATAGGGCAACATACATATAGGCCTAATCTAATTTAATGATCCCTCGACCTGTAACTGTTGTAACCTTAACCTTGGTGAGTTGAGACACGTGTATCTGTTGCATAAGCCTATGAAATGAAAATTTTAATTTGGTAGGCTTACAGTCCATATGTTTAGTTTTGAACGTTCATGAGAGCCATTAACAAGCTTTCAGTATTATGGATGTACAGCAGAAACTTCTCATAATGTACAAATGGTATCAGGTACCGGTGACATTTTGAGAGAGTTAAATGTATTTTAAGTTTTCTGTAAAAGCGGCATCCTGGTATAGACCTAACAATAGCTACTTGCTTGTCTACGTCTGTGGTGATAGCCAATTATTTTAAATTCATTAGATTTCGTTACAGTGATGTTACACCAGCAATGGTGGGCCTTTAGGTGATTTCTGTCTTCCCAGTTATGTATAGGTCTTTTCAGCCGTTTCGTAATGCCCATAGGAGGGAATTCGGAGTCAATGAACATTTTCATGTTTTCGTGATTTAACCATAACGTAGTTATGCTCGAATTATAACACTTGGTTTTTAGCACACCATTAAAGAATGTCAAAATGATTAGGATTTGTTTGGAAAATCATTAACGAATGTTAATTATTAGGATTTGCCCTAAAAACATTATTAACGAATGTTAAAATTATTAGGATTTGTTTGGAAAAACATTAACGAATGTCATAATTATTAAGATTTAGGAACCAAAAAACCGTACCGAATTAATATTTTTAAGAATTGCTAAAAAACATTAACGAATGTTAAAATCCTAACATTTAACTTGAAAAAACTTTAAAAAAACATGTTAAAATTAAAACATTTCTTTTAAATTCATCATTTGGTAATTCACGGCTCTCGATAAGCTTCATAGATTTCATGGCATAAATTAGAGCAAAGTTACGTTGAACTACCGGTTCAGACGAGAGAGAGAGAGAGAGAGAGAGAGAGAGAGAGAGAGAGAGAGAGAGTTTAGGGAATGTTTAAAACTGGACGCTTATGTAGTCGAAGTTAGTAACTATTGAAGTTTTCTCTAAACTAGATAGAACACTTTTCAAGAGAGAGAGAGAGAGAGAGAGAGAGAGAGAGAGGAGAGAGAGAGTTACGGGAACAGCAGAGATTTAGTAAATTGGTCTTAACCAACAGTACAAGTAATATATACAAGCAATATATCTATCTCTCTCTCTATCTATTTATCTATTGAAACTCGAATTACATTGGTTAATAATAAGCGTAAGTAATAGATTGTGTTGCCGTAACCAAGTAATAAAAGTGAAAACAGGTAGTTATCTCTCTCTCTCTCTCTCTCTCTCTCTCTCTCTCTCATTTAAAACAAGCATTTTGCTTCTGTGTTATTAGAAATTCTTGAAAACAATAAATTATTATTATTGTTGTTGTTGTTGTAGTTTCGATTGATGAAATTAAACGTAATTACAATTATCTAAGTGCGATGTGTACCTTTGCATATGTATGTTTCAGTGGATGTATTCATGTGCACAGGTGAGAGAGAGAGAGAGAGAGAGAGGTGGGTTATATGTATGATTAGGCCCATGTATGGCTCACTGTATATATACTCGTGCACAACTGAAAGCCTAGGAAGAATATTACGGAGAGAGAGAGAGAGAGAGAGAGAGAGAGAGAGAGAGAGAGAGAGAGAGAGAGGTTGGATGTATGGTTGTTACGTCGAAGAGCGCAGCCACCTTTAAGTTAGGCCTACTTGGAAATGAAGCAGATAATGAGGCTGCAAACAGCGGGAGTTGGTTATCTCTGGGACGCCGAGGTTGTGCCGTCGAGTTTTTATTTATTAATATTTAATATCTCCTTTGTTCACTTATTTATTGGTTTTTAGATATTCGTGTGTATGTAATTGATATACAACTATACACATACATAGACAGAAAGCAAAGACTTTTTAATTTAAAGAGTTCTTAATATGTTTGCTTTTCGTCTTCATGTGGAGTTTCAGCGTCGCGTTTTTGTCATGTTTCTCATTTGGTATGGAATGGAGTCCTGTGTTTTTGTCTTGGTCATCGTTTGATATGGAATTGAGTCCTGTGTTTTTTTTTTTCATATTTCTTTTTGGTATGGGATTGAGCTCCGTTGTTTTTTTTTTATCATGTTTCTCACTAGCTGTGGAATTGAAGACCGTGTTTTTTGTTAAGTTTCTTATTTGATGTAGAACTGAGGGCAATGTTTTGTCGTTTCTTATTTGACGGTGGAATTGGTATTGTGTTTATGTCGTGGATCTTATTTGACGGGGGAATTGGTATTGCGTTTTTGTCGTGTTTCTCATTTTATAAGAAATCGTATCGAGTCCTGTGTTTTTTGTCATGTTTCTTACTCACTTTGGAATGGAGGATCATATTTTTGTAGTGTTTCTCATGACTTGGAGTTAAACATTGCATATTTTTCAAGTTTCTTGCGTATTATTTATTATTATTATTATTTTTTTTTTTTTTTTTTTTTTTTTTTTTGTTTTTTTTTTTTTTTTTTTTTTTTTTTTTTTTTTGCTCTATCACAGTCCTCCAATTCGACTGGGTGGTATTTATAGTGTGGGGTTCCGGGTTGCATCCTGCCTCCTTAGGAGTCCATCACTCTTCTTACTATGTGTGCCGTTTCTAGGATCACACTCTTCTGCATGAGGCCCGGAGCTACTTCAGCCTCTAGTTTTTTCTAGATTCCTTTTCAGGGATCTTGGGATCGTGCCTAGTGCTCCTATGATTATGGGTACGATTTCCACTGGCATATCCATATCCTTCTTATTTTATTTTCAGATCTTGATACTTATCCAATTTTTCCCTCTCTTTCTCTTCAAACTCTGGTGTCCCATGGTATTGCGACATCAATGAGTGATACTTTCTTCTTGACCTTGTCAATCAACGTCACGTCTGGTCTGTTTGCACGTATCAACCCTATCCGTTCTGATACCATAGTCCCAGAGGATCTTTGCGTGATCGTTTTCATCACTCCTTCAGGTGGTGCTCGTACCACTTATTACTGCAAGGGTAGCTGATGTTTCTTGCACAGCTCCAGTGGAGGGGCTTTTGCTACTGAATCATGCCTCTTTTTGTACTGGTTCTGTGCAAGTGTCGGGCATTCACTTGCTATGTGGTTTATGGTTTCACTTTTCGTATTGCACTTCCTACATATGGGAGAGATGTTATTTCCGTCTATCGTACTTTGAACATATCTGGTTCTTAGGGGGGGCCTGATTTCTTCGTGCCGCTGTTATCATTCCTTCAGTTTCCTTCTTTAGCTCTCCCCCCTCTGTAGCCATTGCCAATTGTCATCGCTGGCTAGTTCTTAGTCTGTCTCATGTATTGTCCGTGCATTGGTTTGTTGTGCCAGTCCTCTGTTCTTTCTGTCTTTCTCCTGTCTCTGTATATTTCTGGGTCTTCGTCTGCTTTTATTAGTCCTTCTTCCCATGCACTCTTTAGCCACTCGTCTTCACTGGTTTTCAGATATTGCCCAGTGCTCTGTTTTCGATGTTGACGCAGTCCTCTATACTTTTAGTAGTCCTCTCCCTCCTTCCTTTCGTGTTATGTATAGTCTGTCCGTATTTGCTCTTGGGTGTAGTGCTTTGTGTATTGTCATATGTTTCCTGGTTTTCTGATCTATGCTGCGGAGTTCTGCCTTCGTCCATTCCACTATTCCTGCGCTGTATCTGATTACTGGCACTGCCCATGTGTTTAATGGCTTTGATATATTCCGGCGTTGAGTTTTGACTTGAGTATCGCCTTGAGTCTCTGCATATATTCTTTCCTGATCGTGTCCTTCATCTCTTGGTGTTTTATATCTCCTCCTTCCATTATTCCCAGGTATTTGTATCCTGTCTCATCTATGTGTTTGATGTTGCTCCCATCTGGTAGCTTTATCCCTTCAGTTCTCGTTACTTTGCCTTTTTGTTTTTGTATTATTATTATTATTATTATTATTATTATTATTATTATTTATTATTATTATTATTAGTATTATTATTATTATGCATACTTAATACCAATATCATATACGTATGCATATGTTTGTATTTATACACCTACATGTATATATATATATATATATATATATGTGTGTGTGTGTGTGTGTGTGTGTGTGTGTGTGTGTGTGTGTGTCTAAAGCCTCACCTGTTAAAGGAACCCACCTCATAGGTAACGATGATCTATGGTGTTCACGTTTGGTTCCCCTTCGACTTACAGAGAGAGAGAGAGAGAGAGAGAGGATTAAAGTAGCATTGTTCGTGATGAAAGAACAACCCAGGAATAAGAGAAACGGAGAGTCTGAATAACCTCTTCTTTGGGTAACCTGAAGATGTTTCCCTCTCCACCTCCCTTCTTCTCTCTCTATTTCCCTCCAGGCTCGAAGACGTGCTTGAATTGCGATTAAACGGGAATTATGTTATGGCATCATCGCTTGAAAGATAGAAGGCTATAAGGGAGGGAAAGCAGATGGAGACAGCAATTCCAAAACCATATATATATATATATATATATATATATATTATAATATATATATATATGTATATATATATATATATATATCTATATATATATAATATATATATATGGATCTATTTTTTATCAAGGATAGCCATAGGGGAGGAATGCAAGACTAACACATCATTTGGAGTGAAATGGAATTTAAGAAGACCGCATTCGGAATTGAAGGAATGCAAAATGACTGTTTGGAATTGAAGGAATGAAGATGACAGCATTTGGAATTGAAGGAATGCAAAATGACTGCATTTGGAATTGAAGGAATGCAAATGACTGTATTTGGAATTGAAGGAATGCAAAATGACTGTATTTGGAATTGAAGGAATGCAAAATGACTGTATTTGGAATTGAAGGAATGCAAAATGACTGTATTTGGAATTGAAGGAATGCAAAATGACTGCATTGTGATTGCAAAAAAAAAAAGGAATGCAAAAAATGACCTGTATTTGGAATTGAAGGAATGCAAAATGACTGTATTTGGAATTTGGGGAAGGAATGGCAATGAACTGTATTTGGAATTGAAGGAATGCAAAATGACTGCTTTTGGAATTAAGGAATGCAAAATGACTGTATTTGGAATTGAAGGATGCAAAATGACTGAATTTGGAATTGAAGGAAATGCATGACTGCTTTGGAATTGAAGGAATGCAAAACGACTGATTTGGAATTGAAGGAATGCAAAATGACTGGTATTTGGAATTGAAGGAATGCAAGAAAAAAAAAATGACTGTATTTTGAATTGAAGGAATGCAAACGACTGCATTTGGAATCTAAGGAAACCAACTCTGCATTTGGAATTGAAGGAAAAATGCAAATGGACTGTATTTGGAATTGGAGGAATGCAAAACGACTGCATTTGGAAAGGGGGGAAGGAATTGCAAAATTACTGTATTTGGAATTGAAGGAATGGCATGCTGTATTTGGAATTTGAAGGAATGCAAATGACTGGTTTTGGAATTGCAAAGATGCAAAAACAAACTGCATGGAATTGAAGGAATGCAAAATGACTGCATTTGGAATTGAAGGAATGCAAAATGACTGCATTTGGAATTGAAGGAATGCAAAATGACTGTATTTGGAATTGAAGGAATGCAAAATGACTGCATTTGGAATCTAAAGAATACAAAACTACTGCATTTGGAATTGAAGGAATGCAAAATGACTGTATTTGGAATTGAAGGAATGCAAAATGGAACTTGCATTTGGAATGAAAACGGAATGCAAAATGACTGATTTGGAATTGAAAGGAATGCGCGACTGCCATTTTGGAATTGAAGGCAATGCAAAATGACTGTATTTTGGAATTGAAGGAATGCAAAATGACTGTATTTGGAATTGAAGGAATGCATTTGACTGGTATTTTGGAATTGAAGGAATGCAAAATGACTGTATTTGGAATTGAAGGAATGCAAAACGACTTTGGTAATTTGAATTGAAGAATGCAAAAACGAACTGTCATTTGGAATTGAAGAATTCAAAACGACATGCTTTGAAATTGAAGGAATGCATGGACTTGTATTTGGAATTGAAAGGAAGCAAATGGAACTGCAGTTGGGAATTGAAGGAATGAAAATGACTGTATTTTGGAATTGGAAGGAATGGCAAAATGAACCCTGCTTTGGAAAATCTAAAGAATACAAAACTACTGCATTTGGGAATTGACAATTTGGCAAAATTGACTGTATTTTGGAAATTGAAGGAATGCAAAACGACTGCATTTGGAATTGAAGGGAATTAAAAATGACTGTATTTGGAATTGAAGGAATGCAAAATGACTGTATTTGGAATTGAAGGAATGCAAAATGACTGTATTTGGAATTGAAGGAATGCAAAACGACTGCATTTGGAATTGAAGGAATGCAAAATGACTGTATTTGGAATTTGAATGGAATGCAAAAATGACTGTATTTGGAATTGAAGGAATGGCAAAATGCTTATTTGGAATTGAAGGCAAATGCCAAACCACTGCATTTGGAATTGAAGGAATGGCAAAATGACTGTATTTTGGAATTGAAGGAATGCCAAAACGACTGTAATTTGGGAATTGGAAGAATGCCACGAAAACTTGCATTTGGAATTGAAGGAATCAAAATGACTGTATTTGGAATTTTGAAGGAATTGCAAAAAACGAATGCATTTGGGAATTGAAGGAATGCAAAATGACTGTATTTGGAATTGAAGGAATGGCAAAATGAACTGCATTTGGAAAAAATCGAAGAAAACAAAACCTACTGCATTTGGAATTGAAGAATGGCCAATGACTGTGTTTGGAATTGAAGGAAATCAAAACGACTGCATTTGGAATTGGAAGGAAAATGCAATATTGACTGTAATGGAATTGTAAGGAATGCAAAACGACTGTATTTGGATTGAGGAATGCAAAACTGACTGTATTTGGAATTGAGATGCAAAACGATGCAAAAAATGACTGGATTTGGAATTGAAGGAATTCAAAACGAACAAAATGCTGATTTTTGGAATTGGAAAATTAAGGACTGCAAAATGCTGTATTTGGAATATGAAGCATGCAAAACCACTGCCTTTCTTTGGACTTGCAGGAATGCAAAATGACTGCATTTTGGCCTTGACGGACATGCAAACTGACTGCATTTGGCAAGTGCAAGGAATGCCAACTGCTGTATTTTGGAATGAAGGATGCAAAAGACTGCATTTGGATCTAAGAATACAAACTCTTCATTTGGAATTGAAGAATGCAATTGACTGTTTGGAATTGGGGGAGAAGGAATTCAAAATGACTGCAATTTGGAATTGAGGAAGGCAAATGACTGTATTTGGGAATTGAGGAATGCAAAACGCTGCATTTGAATGAAGGAATGCAAATGACTGTATTTTGGAATTGAAGGAATGCAAAAAATGACTGTATTTGGAATTGAAGGAATGCAGAATTACGAATTTGGGAATGAGGAATGCAAATCACTTATTTTGGAATTGAAGGAACAAAACGATGATTTGGAATTAGAAAGGAATGCAAAAACGCTGTATTTTGAATTGAAGGAATTGCAAACGACGCATTTGTAATTGAAGGATGCAAAGACTGTATTTGGGAATTGAAGATGCAAAATGTCCCTGCAGTTGGAATTAAGAATGCAAAATTACTGTATATTTGGAATTGAAGGAATGCAAAATGCCTGCTTTGGAATCTAAAGAATACAAAACTACTGCCATTTGGGAATTGAAGGAATGCAAAATGAACTGTATTTGGAATTGAAGGATGCAAACGACTGCTTTGGAATTGAAGGAATGAAATTTACGTATTTTGGAATTGAAGGATGCAAATGACTGTATTTGAATTGAGGAATTGCAAATGACTGTATATTGGAATTGAAGGAATGCAAAACGACTGCATTTGAAATTTGAAGGATGAAAAATGACTGTATTTGGAATTTGAAGGAATGCCAAAATGACTGATTTGGAATTGAAGGGATGCAAAATACTGTATTTGGATTGAGGAATGCAAACGACTGCATTGGACTTGAAGAATGCAAAATGACCTGTTTTGGATTGAGATAATGCAAACGACTGTTATTTGGAATTGAAGGAGTGCAAAACGACTGCATTTGAATTGAATTAATGCAAATGACTGTATTTGGAATTGAAGGAATGCAAACGACTGCATTTGGGAATTGAAGGAATGCAAAATGACTGTATTTGGAATTGAAGGATGCAAAATGACTGATATTGGAATCTAAAGATCAAAACTACTGCAATTTGGAAAAAGAAAAATTTTTGAAGCAATGCAAAATGACTGTGTTTTGGAATTGAAGGATTGCAAAAACGCTGCTTTGGAATTGAAAGGAATGCAAAATGACCTGTATTTTGTGAATTGTAGGAATACAAAATGCTGATTTGGAAATTGAAGACATGAAAATACTGTATTTGAATGAAGGAATGCAAAAACACTGTAATTTTGGAATTGAGAATGGCAAAACGACTGCATTTGGAATTGAAAGAATGCCAAAATGCCTTTGGTAATTTGGAAGGAATTGAAGGAAGGCAAATGAACTATTTTGGAATTGAAGTATGCAAAATTTGGAACTTGCATTTTTAAGGAATCTAATAATTCAAACTACTGGCATTTGGAAAAGTTGAAGAATGCAAATGACTGTATTTGAATGAGGATTTACAAACGGAACTGCATTTGGAATTGCAGATTACAAAATAGGAAAACTGTATTTGGAATTGAAGGAATGCAAAATGACTTATTTGGAGTTGAAGGAATGCAAAATGACTGTATTTGGAAATTGAAGGGAAATAAAAAAAATACAAAACGACTGCATTGGGAATTGAAGGAATAAACAAAATGACTGTATTGTGGAATTGAGGGAATGCCCAATGACTGTATTTGGGAATTGAAGGAATGCAAAACGAAAACTGCCGTTTTGATTGAAAGGAATTTAGGCAATAATTGAACTGGCAAGTTTTGGAATCGAAATGAAAAAATACGAAACTCCTGCATTTTTGGGAATTGAAGGGAATGCAAATGGAAACTGCCCATTTGGAATTGAAGGAATTTGGCAAATTAACTTGAATTGGAATTGAGGACTCAAAACCGACTGCATTTGGAATTGGAACGGAATGCAAAATGACTGTAATTTTGGGAATTGGAAGGAATGCCAAAATGACTGTAATTTGGAAATTGAAGGCAATGCAAAATCCAATGACTGTATATGGAATGAAGGATGCAAATGACTTTGGTAATTTGGAATTAAAGGAATGCAAAATGACGCATTTGGAATCTAAGAATTTACAAGGAACTAACTGCTTTTGGAATTGAAGGAAATGCAAAATGAACTGTATTTGGAATTTTAGGAATGCCAAATGAACTGTATTTGGAATTGAAGGAATGCAAATTACTGTATTGGAATTTTTGAAAGAATTGCAAAACGAACTGCTTTTTGGAAATGAAGGAATGCAAAATGACTGTATATTGGAATATTGAAGGAATGCAAATTAAAACTGTATTTGGAATTGAAAGGAATGCAAAACGACTGCATTTGGAATTGATGGAATGCAAAATGGACTGTATTTGGAATTGAAGGCAATGCAAAATGAACTGTAATTATGGGAATTGAAGGAATGCAAAACGACTGGTATAATTTGGAATTGAAACGGAATGCCAAAATGACTGTATTTGGAAGTTGAAGGATTCAAATGGACTTGCAAAATTTGAATCTAACGAAACAAAAAACTACTGCAATTTGGAATTGAAGGAATGCAAAATGACTGTATTTGGAATTTAAGGAATTGCAAAATGAACTGTATTTTGAATTGAAGGAATTCCAAATGACTGGATTTGGAATTTGCAGGAAATTGCAAAACGGAACTTGCAAATTTTGGATTGAAAGGAATGCAAAATTTGGACTGTATATTGGAATGAAGGAATGCAAAATGGACTGTATATTTGGAATTTGAAGGAATGCAAAATGACTGTATTTGGAAAATTTAAGGAATGCAAAATAATGACGGTAGATTGGAATTGGAAGGAATTGCTAAAACGACTGTTCATTTTGGAATTGAATGAATGC
Source organism: Macrobrachium nipponense (assembly GCF_015104395.2). Classification (NCBI taxonomy): domain Eukaryota; kingdom Metazoa; phylum Arthropoda; class Malacostraca; order Decapoda; family Palaemonidae; genus Macrobrachium; species Macrobrachium nipponense. Next base: position 4,812,277 of record NC_087219.1, on the reverse strand, counting down.
AAAACGATCTGCATTTGGAATTGAAGGAATGCAAAATGAGACTGTATTTGGAATTGGGAATGGAACCAAAAATGACTGTACTTTGGAATTGAAAGGAATGCACAAAATGAACTGTATTTTGGAATTGAAAGGAAATGCAAAAACTACTGCATTTGGCTCAATTTGAAGGAATGCAAAATGGACTGTAATTTTGGAATTGAAGGAATGCAAATGACTGTATTTGGGAATTGAAGGAATGCAAAATGACTGTATTTTGGAATTGAAGGAATGCAAAACGACTGCATTTGTTTGGAATTGAAGGGAATGCAAACTGACCTGGTATTTGGAATTGAAGGAATGCAAAATGGACTGTATTTGGATTGAGGAATGCAAAATTACTTATTTGGGAATTGAGTAATGCAAAACGACTGCATTTTGGAATTTTGAAGGAATGCAAAAATGACTGTATTTTGGATTGAAGGATGCAAATTTGGAACTGTACTTAAAGGAATTGAAGGAATGCAAATGAAAACGTATTGGAATTGGGGAGGAATGCAAAACGGACTGCATTTTGGAATTGGAAAGGAATGCAAATTGACTGTATTTGGAATGAAGGAATGCAAAAATTGACTGTATTTGGAATTGAATGAATGCAAAACGACAGCACTTTGGATTTGGCAGGATTGCAAAATTGGACTGCAATTTGGATCTAAGAATACAAACTACTTGCATTTTGAATTGAAGGAAATGCAAAATGGACCCTGGCAGTTGGAATTGAAGGAATGCAAAATTACTTTGTATTTTGGAATTGAAGGAATGCAAAACGACGCATTTGGAATGAAGGAAAAATGCCAATGAACTGTATTTTGGAATTGAAGGTCAATGCAAAAAATGACTGTAATTTTGGAATTGAAGGAATGCAAAATGACTGCATTTTGGAATTTGAAAATGGCAATGACGGTAAATTTGAATTGACAAAATGCAAAATGACTGCATTTGGAATCTTTAAAGAATACAAAACTCTGCTTTGGAATTGAACAAATGCAAAATCTGTAATTTGGAATTGAGGAATGCAAAATGACTGATATTTGGAATTGAAGGAATGCAAAATGACTGTATAAAATGGAATTGAAGAATGCAAAACGACTGTATTTGGAATTGGAACTGGAATGCAAAACGCCTGCATTTGGAATTGAAGGAAATGCAAAATACTGCATTTGGAAAATTTCTAAAAGAATACAAAACGTCTGCATTTGGAATTGAAGGAATGCACAATGAATGCATTTGGATTGAAGGAAACTCAAAACGCAAAATTACTGTTTTATTTTGGAATTGAAGGAATGCAAAATGACGGTTATGCAAAATTTGAAGAATTTGCAAAAGACTGCGGATTGAGCTAAAGAATTACAAAACTTACTGGCATTGGAATTGAAGGAATGCAAAATGACTGCATTTGGAAACCTTAAGAATGCAATTGCAAAATGACTGTATTTTGGAATTGAAGGAAAGCACTACTGATTTTGGAATTGAAGGAATGCAAAATGAAAAGGACTGTATTTGGAATTGAAACGATGCAAGGAAAAAAAATGAACGTGCATTGGTTTTGAATCTAACAAAATGAAACAAAACTACTGCATTTGGAATTGAAAATCGGAATGCAAAATGACTGTATTTGGATTTGAGGAATTGAAGGAAATCAAAATGACTGTATTTGGAAAATTGAACTGCGGATTTGGCATTGAAGGAATGCAAAATGACTGTATTTGGAAACTTGAAGAATGCAAAACCGACGTGGGCCACTTTGGGAATTGAAACTGAATGCAAATGAAAGCTGTATATGTAATTGAGAGGAATGCAAAATGACTGTTATATGGAATTGAAGGAATGCAAAAATTGGACTTGTATGGAATTGGAAGGAATGCACAATGACTGTATTTGAATTTGAAGGAATGCAAAATGGACTGTTATTTGGAAATTGAAGGAATGCAAAACCGGACTGCATTGGAATTTGGAAGGAATGCAAAATGACTGTATTTTTGGAATTGAAAAGGGAAAGCCAAAATGGACTGTTATTTTGGAATTTGGAAGGAAATGCAAAATGGGGAAAACTATTTGGGAATTTGGAAAAGGAAATGGCAAAACGAACTGCAATTTGGAATTTGAAAGGAATTGCAAAATGACTTTGTTATTTGGAAATTGGAAGGAATTGCAAAAATGACTGTATTTGGGGAATTTGGGAAGGAAATTGCAAAAATGACTTGTATTTGGAATTGAAGGAAAATTGGCAAAACCGGAACTGGCAATTTGGAATTGAAGGAATGAAAAATTGGGGAACTGTATTTTGGATTGAAGGAATGCAAAAATTGGAACTGTATTTGGAAATTGGAAAAGGAATGCCAAAACGGACTGGCAATTTGGGAATTGAAAGGGAATGCAAAAATTGAACTGCAATTTTGGAATCTTAAAGAATAAACAAAAATTAACTGCAATTTTTGGAATTGAAGGAATGCAAAATTGGACTGCATTTGGAATTGAAGGAAATGCCAAAAAAGGGTTTAACTGTATTTGGAATTGACAAGGAATGCAAAAACGGAACAAAAGCATTTGGGAATTGAAGGGAATGCAAAAATTGGACTGTATTTGGAATTGAAGGAATGCAAAACGGACTGTTTTATTTTGGAAAATTGAAAAGGAAATGGCAAAAATGGAAAACTGCATTTGGAATTGGAAAAGGAAATGCCAAAAAATGACCCTGGTATTTTGGAATTTGGAAGGAAAATGCGGTTAATGGAAATTGAAGGAAAAATGGCAAACGACTTGATTTGGAATGGACAGGAAGGCAAAATGAAATTTATTGGAATTGGTTGAAAGGAATGCAAAATGACTGGTAAAATTTGAATGAAGGAATTGGCAAAATGACTGTACTTTGGAATTGAAGGAAATGCATGACTGTATTTGGAATGGAAGAAGGAAGCATAGCAAAACTTACTGTATTTGGAATTGGAAAGGAATGCAAAATGAATGTTATATGGAAATTTGAAGGAATGCAAAACGACGTTTATTTTGGATTGAAAACAAACGGAAAATGCAAAGTGACTGTATTTGGTTTGAATTGAAAAGATGCAAAGTGAACTGTATTTGGAATTGAAGGAATGCAAAATGACTGTATTTGGAATTGAAGGAATGCAAAATGACTGTATTTGATTTAATTGAAGGAAATGCAAATGACTGTATTTGAAATTGAAGGAATGCAAAGTGACTGTAATTATTTGAAATTGAAGGAATGCAAAGTGACTGTATTTGGGGGGGGGGAATTAAGGATGCAAACGACTGCATTGAATCTAAGGAATACAAAACTTCTGCAATTTGGAATTTGAAAGGAATGCAAACGACACGCATTTGGAATTGAAGGAATGCAAAACGACAGCATTTGGAATTGAAGGAATGCAAAATGACTGCATTTGGAATTGAAGGAATGTAAAAAGAGTCCATTTCGAATTGAAGGAATACAAAATTACTGCATTGGAATTGAAGGAAATCAAAACGACTGCATTTGGAATTGACTAAAATGACTGGATTTGGAATTGAAGGAATGTAAGACAACAGTATTTGGAATTGAAGGAATGCAAGACGGGTGCATTGGGAATTGAAGGAATGCAGAACGGACTTGCAATTGGAGCAATTGAAGGAATGCAAGAAACGGCTATGGGCATTGGTGACTTGAGGAATGCAAGACGGTTGCATTGGTAATTGAAGGAATGCAAGACAACAGCTTTTGGAATTGAAGGAATGTGAGATGACTGCATTTGGAATTGAAGGAATGCAAGACGACTGCATTTGGAATTGAAGGAATGCAAGATGGCTGCATTTGGAATGTAATATATCCAAGGTGACTGAATTTGGAATCTAAGAAATACAAGATGATTGAATGCGGAATTTAAGGACCTTGATGGAGGTAGGTGGAATGCAAGACGAGGCTAGAGAGAGATTTAGAGGGAATGCAAAATGACAACACTGGAGGTAGTTAGTATGCAAGACGACGGCACTGGTAGTTAGGAAGCATTCAGAATGGTCGAATTCCAGCCTTCAATTCATCTCAAAACTTCCTTTTGCTCTGTGGCCCTTTTAAAATTCTCCCGGAGAGAGAGAGAGAGAGAGAGAGAGAGAGAGAAGCCTGGCCCGAGTGGCCTCGTGGTGGCGAGATGGCCATCTCGAGTGAAGCAAGTTTCGTTTAGTGTGAAGTTTTCAAGAGAGGTTTCAATGACTTCTCTTGTAACTTCTTCCTCAGGTGATGTTTTGTTCTTTTGTGCAGTGTGTGTGTGTGTCTGTCTTTCTGTCGAATATTTTCTTACTATATTTTTGTTAATTTTTTTGGCGCGCTCTGCTTTTTATTTAGTTGTCGTACGAGACTAAAAAAAATTAAGGGCAAAATGTTACAAATGGTGTTTTCTTCTTCCGAGTGGGCACAGTGCGAGTGTGTGTGTGTTACATATATATATATATATATATATATATATATATATATATATATATATATATATATATATATATTATATATACACTCGCACTGTATGTACATATATATATAGTATATATATATATTATATATATATATATATATATATGTACATACATACATATATATATATATATATATATATATATATATATATATATATATATATATATATATATATATATATATTGAGTGTGTGTGTGATTGCCACACCGACCTTTTAACCTCGAGATTTCTAAACTGCGGCTACCACAGATAGCCAGTTCTCTCTCTCTCTCTCTCTCTCTCTCTCTCTCTCTCTCTCTCTCTCTCTCTCTCTCTCTGGTGTCCTTTGTGTTAATAAATTGCCCTGAATGTCTTCCTCTCACTCTGTCCCCCTCTTTTCGCGTCGTGGAACAACACTGTAAGTACAGGTATTATTTGTCGCTGGTTTCTCGGGACCCACCAATTTGGGGGGCAATTTCTCACGCCTAAACACGTGCGGAGACATAACAGCTCTCCTCAAGGCATTGCCGTCTCGTGACTGTAGGCAATAAATAGCCGCTGGGGACGCTGAAGTTTCAAAGCTGCTTAACTGGTCTGTGGTTCCCTCCGATTATTTGAAGGAGAAGAAGAAGAAGAGGAAGAAGACTGAGAAGAGTTAGGTCACCGTGAATCTTGTTTCCATAGGGGGATAGTGCCATCAGGACACCTCACGCGGTGCACTGCATGCAGAGTTTAAGGTTCTTTGCAGCGTCCCTTCGAACCCCTATCTGCAACCACTTTCGTTCCTTTTACTGTACCTCCTTTCACAGTCTCTTCCTTCCATCTTACTTTCCTCAACCCTCTCCTAACAATTAATTCATAGTGCAACTGCTTTGAGGTTTTCCAAGCCCTTCTACTCTCAATTTCCCTTTCAGCGCTGAATGACCTCATAGGTCCCAGTGCCTGCTCTTCGGCCTAAATTCTATACTCAATTCAATTCAGTTCCACGAATCATGTGAATGAAAGGACTGCAAATGTCACCAAATGATGGAGTGATCTTTTTCTCTTGAGTCGGCGTCTCTTATTCGGCCCCTAACTGCATATCCCTGTTCCCACTTCCTTTCTTCCATCTTGCTGCACATCTACTCCAACTGCTTCTCTTCATCTTTAGCTCTGAATGGCTGAAAGTGCGCGTGTGCTCCAGTGTTGGCCATGTAGCCAGATTTTCACAAATCAGTTTCGTACGTCTTACGGTTAACTTTCCATGATTATATCTTTTTTTTTTAAATTGATTTCAGTCTTTGTTTTGAGTTGTACCGTATAGCATTTATTGTACGATGTATTTAAAAAGTTTGTAAGGGTACTTGAATAGCATAAATGTTTTTCATTCCCTTTGCTGAAATTGTGGAAGTTTAGGTTGCAATGCTCTGGTTTCCTACGACGGCTGAGAACGAAGAAGAGGGCGCCTCAAAATTTAAACAAACCTTAGGGGTGCAACATTCTGAGTTGTTTCAGGATGCTATGTATGGCCTTTCGCCATAGTTTTTGCGATGCCTGTCATTGTTCAATTTTACTCAGTAGTGGACTGCTAATCTCTCTCTCTCTCTCTCTCTCTTCTCTCTCTCTCTCTCTCTCTCTCTCTCTCTCTCGTTCAGTTCGTAACCGCACTCGAATCGTAGAAAAGATTCGCATTCCCGTTCGGCGTCCAAATGTTTCCTCCTCCTCCCTCTTCTTCTTCTTCTTCTCTTCTTCTTCTTCTTCTTCTTCTTCTTCTTCTTCTTTTTCTCGGGGAAAATCTTTTATCCCGGATGTTCAGCGACGGGAACGCCGCCTGTGCCTCGCGGAGATATAATATTTTTCCCGCTCCGGTCTTTACGGGATTTGGCGCTGCTGCTGCTGCCTTTTGTTGCTTCGGAGAGAGAGAGAGAGAGAGAGAGAGAGAGAGAGAGAGAGAGAGAGAGAGAGAGAGGCGATAACGTCAGTTTTTCATTTGCTGAAAATGAATGGCATTCTGTGCATGGTAATATAATATATAATAGTATTATTGGAGGATAATGTTGATTCTTATGTACATCATGTGACGACGCTTATTGCAGGTAAATAATAATATTAATAATATTTTTGATTGCTAATCCGCAATAACATAGCTGTGTGAGAAATGATGGTTCATCAGTCAAGTGAACATTGTGACATTAAAAATTCGTCGAAGTCAACTTCTGAGAGCAGGACAAGTGTCAGTCGTAGTTCAATTCCACAACGAAGAACGCAAATGAAGGGAGCGCTCAACAGCCCAACTAGGTCATTCCGTTGTTAATGTTCGCATCATTTTCTGTTCCCTATTCTGCTGGAACGTCTTGTGGGCCGCTATGATGCTACACTGTTCCCCTGGTGGCGCGGCTGCAAGGCTGTTGGAAGTAAGGTAAGGTCCCTTGTGTTGTGTTGTATCCTTCCTGTCTGAGGGAGGAGAGCAGAAGAGGAGGCAGCAACAGGCAGAAGAAAAACAGAGCTTGTCTTCAAATTAAAATTTTCAACGAAGTTTGTAAGAATGTAAAAATCGACTAATGGGTCTTCACTAAGGAACGACTTGTTACCGTAAAAAGCTTCTCCTAAGTTTATGTCGGCGCCTTCCAGCAGCCTTCTTGTGTGGGCATTGTTATTTTTGAAAATTGTGTTAGTTCCACCCCAATTCGGTCTATGGTTGTTGCTGAAGGCGCGGCATACTGTGGCATGTTTTGTGCTCGTAATGTATGTGCTCGTTTGTGTAATCGGTGGGTAGTCCTCTTCCACTTTCGCCAAAAAGTTTTCCCTTACACTCTTGGCAGGGGATTTCGTACACTCTCGGAGTGATAGGATTCTTTTCCGTTATTGTTATTTCTAATTAGTTTATGGCTGATCGTCTTTGGAAATGATCTTAGTATCTTTCTGGCTATTGTTAACAATGCTACATAACTTGTCGACACTGGGATTAATTGGGGGCGGCCTAGTTAAATATGTGTTAGATTTTTCCTTAGGCTTGTTAACAGGTCGATAAAATGCTTTCTTAGCTCGTGAAATGGCTTTGTCAATAAAATGATCGGGGTTTCTTAGTCCTCAGAAAGTTGATCGTATGTAATGGATTTCTCCCTCACAAACTGGGTCGCATATTTTAAATGCGCGCTGGGCAAAGTTCGTTACTACATTGTTCTTATAATTATTGGCATGGGAAGAATGAAAATATATGTAACTTTCTGAGTTGGTGGTTTTGCCACACACAATTTAAATTTCTGATTATTGTGATCTCTAATGACTACTACGTCCCAAAAAGGGAACTCGTAATCTACTTCTCTTTCTGATGTAAATTTGATGGAGGGCAGAATGCTGTTGGCTTTTCCTACTGATCTGTTCAAGTTGTGATCGTTTTTTCGGATGATCCCGAATATGTCGTCCACATACCTAATGCCTAACCCAGAGTAATGCCTGCAATGTATTATCACACCTGTTTAAGATTTCCCTTTCAACAAACTCCATACATAGATTTGCAAGTACTGGGGACAAGGGGGAACCCATAGCTACGCCCTCCTTTGGGCAACCCCGTTGCTGGCTAGTGCCGTGAGTGCACCTCATATGCGGTGCACTGTAGGCATTACTTAAGGTTCTTTGCAGCGTGCCCTCGGCCCCCATCTGCAACCCCTTTTGTTCAGTTTACTGTACCTCCTTTCATATTCTCTTTCTTCCTTCTTACTTTCCGTCCTCTCTTAATTAACCATTGATTCATAGTGCAACTGCGAGCTTTTCAAACCTTTTACTGTCAATACTGTCCATTTTCATTTCAGCGCTGAATGACCTCATAGGTCTCGGTGTTTGGCCTTTGCCCGAATTGTAAATTCAATTCAATCCTCCTTTAGGGAAATCCTTGATTATTGAATTGGAACACCGCTGAGGTTGCGCATAATTGAATGAGTGCAAAGACAGAATATACAACACAAGGGACGCTACGTCTAGCAGTCTTGCAGCCGCGCCACAATGCGTCATCACAGCCCACAAGACGCTCCAGCAGAACAGGGAACAGAAATGCGGACATTAAACGACGGAATTATATACCTAGTTGGGTTTGGAGGGGTGGGTGGTGGAGGGGGGTGTTTGAGCGCTGCCTTCATTTGCGTTTTTCGCGGTGGAATTCCACTGCCACTGACACTCGTCCTGCTCCCAAAAGTTTACTGCTTCGACGAATTTTTCAAGTCACAATGTTCACTAGCGCAAGGTTCTACAGCTACTGTTATTTATTAAAGAACCATCGACTCTCACACAGCTATATTATTGAGGACCTGCAACCATTATCTTCATTTTCGACACGGAAAACTGTAGGTACCTACTAATAATATTTTTATTACTATTATTGGAGGATAATTTTGATTATGTACTTAATGGAACGACGTTCGTTGCAGGTAAATAATAATAATTGAGAATCCACAAACCTCTTCCGTATCTCAGCAATTCACAACCCCTAAATGTCTCCTTCTTCGTAGAAGCTGCTTTCCTATCTCTCCCTAATCCTAATCCCTTTGTTGCCTTTCATGAGACCTTAACTGAAAGGTCTGTTAAAAGCGGTCATATTGCTGTTTGTTCAATTCTACACAAACTCATCTTAAACTTTTTATGAGTCTCTCTCTCTCTCTCTCTCTCTCTCTCTCTCTCTCTCTGGTAGGATAAGTTCTACACAAACTATTTTTAGAAATTTTTACGAATCTCTCTCTCTCTCTCTCTCTCCTCTCTCTCTCTCTCTCTCTCTCTCTCTCTCTCCTCCTAGGATGATTCTACACTAGTCAGACACGCGTACACCTACACACAAACTATTGTTAAAGTTTTAACTCTCTCTCTCTCTCTCTCTCTCTCTCTCTCTCTCTCTCTCTCTCTCTCTCTCTCTCTCTTCCAAATACCACTCGGCCCGGCCATAAAATAATCCAATATTCTTAGCAAACATCGGGGTGTATCCGAGGGCTTCATACTTACATAGTCTTCAGGAACAGAATATGTCTTTGTCATCGATTTATTGATAGAATATTTGATTCAGTTTGAAGCGGAACTAACAAAATTGAGGACGGTTTGAATAAAGAAAAGCTTTTGATACTGAAGAGCAGCTGAATATGTGCTTGGAAAAACATTTTTCCCCTTCACTAATTTAAAAGTCCACACGAATGGGCTGAATAGATGACTCGGTTTGATTCAGATTGAATAAACTTCCTATGAATGACTTGTAGGCGTCACCTTTCTTTGGGGCCATTCAGGTGAGGGTCCATTCGTGGCCCTCGTGGTCTTTTGTGGATTAATCTTTTAGCCTTTCTGTTTGAATTAACTCTTCGTATGTAGCTTTTATTCAGAGGAAATTAATTCAGTTTTTATTTTCAGTGGGATTTTTGCCAAAGAGAGAATCCTGTCTTAGATATGTCTTTTTTAATTAGTATATTGTCTGTGTGGGAGTCTCCTATACCTATTATATCATTCCAGGGCACCAGGTGTCATGTTTGTTGCCCTGCTAGCATCCAGGTGCCCAGCCAGGTCTCTTGCGTGTCACCTGCTAACATTCCACTTGCCAGGTCTTTTGTTTGTTGCCCCGCTAGCATTCCAGGTGACCAGGTCTGCTGTTTGTTGCCCTGCTAGCATCCAGGTGACCAGGTCTGCTGTTCTTGCCTGCTAGCTCCAAGTGACCAAGTGTCGTCGTGTTTTTCGCCTGCCAGCATTCCAGTGGTCTATGTTTGTTGTCTATATATATCATTCCAAATGACCAGGACATATGTTACGCCTGCTAGTGCTAAAATTAACTGTTAATTTCTGCCATATTTCAAGCTTATCCTTTTAGAAGCTCTCATGGGGAATACCCGATTGTTTTAGACCCTTGTGAGGATGGCCGCCAGATCACACAACCAATCAAGATTCAGGGATATATAAATTCAGTGTATTGGCTCAGGGTATCCACCTGAGCAATTTCGAAGTCATTGCTTGAAGTGCTTGAAAGAAGTGGCCTTTTGATTTCTAATTCATTCACTTTTGTATTTATATAAAGTAACATTAACCTGTTTTCCATTGTCAAAAAGATATTTGCAACCAGTTTTATATTTCTGAAAGTGTTAAATAAGCTAGTTGGGTAATATTACAGCTTTCCATAATATAGTAAGGTCGTGGCAGCCAGTTATTGCATAATTTATGTAATATTAGCCTGCATTATGCATCTAAAATGGTAGGTCTACTAGTTTTGTATGTTGTTATTAATTATTAGTCTGATAACGTTTGTGATCAGTTAAAGAAAACGAGGGCCACAGTATTATGTATCTCTAATGGTAGGTTTAACAGTTTTGCATATTGTATTATTATTTTTAAGTTTTATTAAATGATGTTGCTTCTTCAGCTGCATTGATTTTGCAGAGGTTCTTCTCTATTCCTCTGACAGTGGCCTTTTCGATGTTACTAGGATGGGTGAGTGACACACCAATGATGGGCATTGTAAAATGTAGTGACAAAAATCGGTTTTAATCATTATTATCATTAATTTATATTTTTATATAATAATACGTAGATATTAAGTGGAATACGAGGTTAGAACACTGTAGAGTTACATTATAATTTACAGAAATTATTCAAAATTGAGTTCTATTTTTTTCCTTTTTCCGCGACGTTTAGTCGGGCGCATCCAGACATCCTCTTGGGCGGAGGGTTGTGAGGGACTGTGGCTTGTTGTTGTTGTTGTTGTTGAAGATTAAGCCAGCCTTGTGCTGGCACGGGCTCTTGCTCTTAGAGCAGCCCGTAACTGTGGCTTGTGGGGAGTCTAGACCTGTCTTTTATATCAGGGGTTCAGCGGGATGTTCTCCGTTCGCCGAATTTTGGTTGGGCGGGAGCGCGGATCTGGTCTCCTATTGGCTGGTGGGGGCTGGTCTCAAGTCCGTCTCTAGACCCGATGGTCGCGTTGCTGTATCCTGGCGGATCTTCGGAATTGCGAGACGTCGCGCGGGACGAATTTGGATTGGCTGACGGCTGCATGACGTCATGGCTGGTATTATTCAAGTGTTCCTCCTTGGGGTTGTCATCGTCGGTGGTACTGTCTTGCATTCGGTTGGTGTTTTGCTGCGTATTATTATTATAATTTTTTTTTCTATCACAGTCGTCCAATTCGACTGGGTGGTTTTTATAGTGTGGGGTTCTGGGTGGGATCCTGCCTCCTTGGGAGTCCATCACTTTTCTCACTGTGTGCTATTTCTAGGAGCACACTCTTCTGCACGAGTCCTGGAGCTACTTATGCATCTAGTTTTTCCATATTCCTTTTCAGGGGTCTTTAGATCTTGCCTTGTGTTCCTATGATGATGAAAACGAAGTCCAAGAATATTATTAGCAGTCAAATAACGTTCGTCATTAGAGAAAACGAAGGCCAAGAATCGTGATACTGTAAGGAAGAAAAAGATGATAAGAATCACGAATGTCAAAAAAAAAAAAAAAAACCATCTCACTGTTCTGCGCGAACCTAGTACTACCTATGCTTAGGCCTTTTTTCTTTTCGCCCCCCCCCCCCCCCTTTTTTTTTATTTCGTGTGCGTGTAGCTGTATTTAAAAAAACCCACACGAATTTCGCAGGTCCACGCGAAGCTTTGGAAAAAAAGAAAAGCCATGGAATCGATCGCCAGTTGGTTGGGAGGAAGGTAGTCCTCTCTCTCTTTATAGCAAACTTTGGCTCGATCGATAAAGGGAGCTTTTGGTCACGGCCTCTCTCTCTCTCTCTCTCTCTCTCTCTCTCTCTCTCTCTCTCTCTCTCTCTCTCTCTCTCTCTCTCTCTCTCTCTCTCTCAAGTTGCTGCTGCTTCGTTCGGTCACTTGTCGCTTGGTGTTAGCACTTGTTATGAGCACTTGCAATAGAATTACCCTCAGCGAGCGAGTGGAGTCTCTCTCTCTCTCTCTCAGAATAACAGTTAATTTCACGTAGCCAAGGTGCTTCAGTTGTTCTGTTGAACCTGAAAGATATTATTTTGTGTGCTTATCTATGTGCATATATATATATATATATATATATATATATATATATATATATATATATATAGAAGAGAGAGAGAGAGAGAGAGAGTAGGACATAAGTGAAAATGGCCAGACACATAAGTCTCAGAATAATTAGAAGACACGTGATAGCCGTCTTGAATTGAGAACGGAACGTTAATGGTTGGTTATCCTTTCTCCCTTCTCTACTCTCGCATAGGCTCTCTCTCTCTCTCTCTCTCTCTCGTCTCTCTCTCTCTCTCTCTCTCCATCCTCTCCTCTCAAATCTCTCTCTCTCTCTCTCTCTCCTATATATATATATAGCTATATTATATATATATATATATATATTAATATGTATATATATATATAATATGTTATATTATATATCTATATATATATATATATAATATAGATCATATAATATATATATATATGGTAATCCTTACATTGAAGCCTTGCCCACAAAGCCATATTTGACTATAAAAACTTTCAATTCATTAGCTAAGGAATAATTTCTCCTTTTTGAGCCAATTAAGCCCCCCCCCCCCCCCCCCCCCCCCACCGCCGTGTCACACCCTGCGGATTAACGCAACGTGTTGCCGTGTTGAGTAAACCGGAACGCCGTGTAAAATCGTGTAAATGAAGCATAATTGCCCCTCAGCTTTTTACGACGCTTGATAATTAGGGGAAGTTTTTCAAGCTTGTGTTGACCCCGGGAATATTGGTCGCTTTTAATGGCTGATCGTAATGTCGTTTTTGCGACATAATACGGCCGTGTTTTTTCTTAGGGGTGTCGGCGGTTGGAGGGTTCATGTCTGTCTTTTTATTTATTTTTATTATTGAGTCTGCTTCCGCTATGGAAAACTCTCCCTGAGGATTGTATCAATGGAACCTCAAAAGTTCAAGCTTAGATGTGGGCCGTTGCTACTCTAATACAATTCGCCGTTCTATTTTAATAATTTAACTTTTTAGTTGTCTAGTTATTTATTAATTTATCTTTTAATGATTTCCTCTTTCTGTAGTTCCTATTACCTTCTGTTACTTCTTTCAAATGAACGACATTTTCTTTGGAAGCTTCAGTTCAAGTCCCTGGCCTCTGTGGGCTTCTCCCATATGAATGGGGTTCATCTTCCAGATAATAATAATAATAATAATAATAATAATAATAATAATAATAATAATAATAATAATAATAATAATAATAATTCTGCAGGTTTGAGAGGCTTTTTCAGTCTCTCTCTCTCTCTCTCTCTCTCTCTCTCTCTCTCTCTCTCTCTGTACAGGTCCTTATGGTACGACGGTAACTCCCTCTGTTTATCAAGCTTAGGAATCCGCCTGCGTTTGAATCCTCACCCTGGGGGAGGAAGGAATCGGTAGGGGTGCGTTCCATAAATGAGTTCAGTGGCAGACCCTTTTGAGGAGTACTACATGAGAAACCTTAGCTTCCTCAGAAGTCCTTCATGGGCCGCTTGCAACCCATGATGAGTCCTTATTTAGATTTCACCATTTGATTAGTCCTTCGTTGGACGCCATCACTTCCTGAGGAATCCCTCGTTAGATGCCTTTACCCCTCGAGAAGTCCTTCGTTTTAGGTCCTTGCCCTTGAAGAAATCCTTCATTTGACGTCATCACTTCTCATGGAATCCTTCGTTTAAGGTGCTTCGTTAGAAGCCACCACCTCGCGAGTTCTTCGTCAGATACCTTCACCCTCCCCTTGAAGGAATATTAATTGGACACCAATATTCTCAAGGAGTCCTTCGCTAGATTCAATATCCTCCTGAGCAAAGACAGGTCAAAGTCTCGGCGGGAACATCAGAGGGGACTGACGCAAATTCCGGACCTTCAATAAGATAGGACCCTTTGCAAAATAGAAGAGTTCCGTGTGACGTCACGCCGTCCCGCAAACGGATTGGGAACCTGAATGGATTTGGGTGGATTCAGAACCTTTTTTCAAGGTTTATTCATCACTGTGCTTGTTTTGGGAGGCGGGGGAGGGGGGTCCTGTTTCTTCCCAAGGGTTGGTAGTTTGGTACCTGTTTTCACTTTTGTGTTTATTTGCAAAATAGTGGATGTAATTGACATTTTATTACGCAATGGTGGTTTTTGTACCTGTTTCACCTAGTGTTTAAAAGTAAAATCACGGAGGCAATTGACTGTTTATCAGGCATTAGTTTTGGGATCCTATTTATTCCCACTTGCTGAGAAGAAAACTGTTTTCAATTTGTCTTTAAACTGAAAACCATGATTGCAATTAACTGTTTTTTTAAATTGAAAACCAACGATTGCAATTCACTGTTTTATGACGCATTGTCTTCTGAGATCTGTTTATTCCCAAAGACTGGGAAGAAGCAGTTTTGATGGAAGCTTTAGAAGTCTTACGTATATTGTTTTCTTTAAGGTTTATTGTATGTTGCTTGTGGGGTCTCCTGTTTATTATTCCTAATGGTTGGTTATTTGGTACCTGTTTTCACTTTTGTCTTCATGCACGAATTCGTGGCTGCGATTTGTGTGGGGGGATTTGTTGTACGAACCCCACAATTTTATGTAGTGGGGTACTTTCCATATAATTTAATGCAGTGGTTTACCAATTTTTATGTAATATTATGCTGTGGTGTACCAATGTTTATGTAATCTTATGCAATAGGGTACCAATTTTTATGCAATTTTATGCAGTGCAGTACTAATTTTTTTTTTTTTATTCAGTGGGGTACCACTTTTGATGTAAATTTATCCAGGGGAGTAATCAGCTGCAAGCCCTAAACCTTCCTCATGCCATGCAATAAGACCAACTCGGGCCGTTCAGGCGCCTTCTCGTGCAAACGTTAAACCGTTCAGTGTCGCAAATTTGTCCCCCACAAATCAAGACGTTAAAGTCCACAGATGCCACGTGAAGTGATTGAGAGGAGGAGCTGCGTGTGCTCCTTGAGGGCGAATCGAAGTGCCAGGTGCCAAGTGCCGGGAAGTGTCATTTGAAGTTGTTCCATGAACCTTCATGAGAACGGTGATGATACGACGACGAGGAAGCGTTTTGCTTTGGCACTGCTTCTGAACGAGGCCTGGGTCGAGAGAGTACTTTTATTGAGATGGGGGTGGGTTAGGGGGACGGTTGGGATGGGGACGGGGGAGGTGTCTGTTTGGCACCGTTGTCATAGAAACTTTAAGCAAATACGTAATTAGGTTTCGGTTATGGGTCGTTATGTGCTAAGCAAATTGGTTTGTAGATTTTCACAGATAAATATACTTGATTGTGTATGTATGTGTGTATATACCTACAATACACACACACACACACACACACACCACACATATATATAATATATATATATATATATATATATATATATATATATATGTGTGTGTGTGTGTGTGTGTAAACACACACACACACGTATATATATATATATATAATATATATATATATATATATAATATATATATATATATATAGTTTACATATATACTATGTATGTGTGTGTGTATTATATGTACTTCTAAAGGAACAAAAATGGAAGATGAAAAAAATAAAATAACGAGGGATAGAGGAGAAGTGTAGAGTATGAATTAGACGTAGATAAGTAGGACTTGATGAAAAGACAACATACGACCTGTGAAACGAAGCTAAACTTGGAAAGAGCACATAGATAAGGAGAGCATCGTTCCCTCTAACTAACTTACGAAAGACGAGACTAGAGGGAAATAGTCCCTCTCCAGAAACGGTAATATATATATATATATATATATATATATATATAATATATATATATATATATATATATATATATCCATATCCATATGAAAGAGAAATCGCCTGGCTGATAAATCTTCGAGCCGGCCATTAATAACCGTAAAGGTATGCGGATGGCCACCAACGGACACAAAATTGATAGGCAGAGGGTAAATAGATTGTCCTAGGGAGGAGAAATGATGTTTTGGGTTAAAGATATGCCTTGCTAAGTCATTGGCGGATAGCACGAAGCCTCTTGTTTTCTTGATTTATTCACACACACACACACACACACACACACACACACATATATACATACAGACCACACACACTCATATATATGTATAATATATATATACATATATATATATATATATAATATATATTATATATATATTATATAGGTATTACTTCTTTTTCAAATCCAGGCACCCCTTTCTGGACTTGTGTTATCCATTTAAGGATTGTATTCAACTCCTTTTCTGGATTCTTGTTAACAATTTAAGGGTTGTATCCACCTCATTTCAGGATTCTTGTTACCATTTCAGGATTGTATCCTCCACCGTTCCAGTAGCTGGAGTTTTCGTTACATTTACGAATTGTATCCACCTCCTTTTGGATCCTTCGTTACCAGTTAAGGATTGTATCCACCTCTTTCTGAGTTCTTGTTACCATTTAATGATTGTATCCACCTCCTTTCTGGATTCTTGTTACCAGTTAAGGATGGTATCCACCTGCTTTTTGGATTCTTGTTACCACTTAAGGATGGTATCCACCTCCTTTCTGAATTCTTGTTACCACTTAAGGATTGTATCCACCTCCTTTCTGGATTCTTGTTACCAGTTAAGGATTGTATCCACCTCCTTTCTGGATTCTTGTTACAAGTTGAGGATTGTATCCACCTTTTTGGATTCTTGTTACCACTTAAGGATGGTATCCACCTTCTTTCTGGATTCTTGTTACAAGTTAAGGATTGTATCATCCACCTTTCTGGATTCTTGTTTACCAGTTAAGGATTGCATCATCCACCTTTCTGGATCTTGTTACAAGTTAAGGATTGTATCATCCACCTTTCTGGATTCTTGTTACCAGTTAAGGATTGTATCATCACCCCCCAGATGCTGAAGCCTTGCCGAGGATGGGGGGTCTTAGGGTTCAGCAGCTGGGCCCTGATGCCTGGTGGGAACTACTTTTCTTCTTGCTGGGCCTTGGTGCCCAGCTGTTGATCCAACTAAATAAGTCAGCCCTTTTCCTTTTACTAAAACTTTTCATCCTTCTGCTTCCTCCCCTCTATAAGGCATGGATTTTTATGTTGATGACTTGGATTGGTTTTGGACATGATTTGGACTTTCTCATTGGATTTGGTGGAGGGTTGGCATGCCACCTCACCCGTAGAACTCAAGTACCTAACGTGGTCGAGCGAGGGGAAAGTTTAGATGTCAAACCTGCTCTTAGTGCTGGGTCTGATCTCGACGGACATCATGACGCCTTAAGCACTGAGGTGGGGTGTATATCTGGGTGGTACCCCTAGGGCAGCCCTGTATGGGGTAACACTGTCCTCTAAATGTGGCTCCATGGTGGGTGGGGGGCTACCTGGACGAATCGTAAATTCTACGTCTTATGGAGACATTGAAACCTTCTGTTGACGACTTAGGCAAGGATAAGGACAAGGAAAATTCTGTTAATTCCTCCATTGTGACTTTGGAGCCTTTTTCAAAGGACCTCCTTGTTACAAACAGTTTTATATGTGAAACCAGTCCCTTTAGACTGGAATTATGAAACTGTATTTAATGAATTTTGCAAATTTGGTAAAGTAAAAGAAGTAAGGAATAGACTAGGCAAAAATTATGGGTTTTTGAATTTTGGTATTTTTTCAATAACGAATCTGAAGCTCACAGAGCCTACAGAGGGTTCAGATCAGATTCATTGAGTGTTGGACTCGCAGAGGCAAAAGAGGTCCCTAGGCATCTTGAGATTTATAGACCACCAAGTGAAATTAAAGATAATAGTAAAAACTTAGTAAAACCTCCAGATCACCAGACCCAGCTAAGTGGTTAATTATCACAACTCATGGTGAGAGAGGCAACCTCTTCAAAGTGAAGAGGTTGGTAAGCCAGAAGATCGGCAATGTTGGGAGTCCTGAATTAACTCGCTTTGGGCGTAATAGCTTCTTAGTTCATGTGAAGACAGATATTCAATCGATAATGCTTCTAAATTTGAAGCTTGATCCTGAGGGTATGATAAAAGAGGTAAAACCTCACTATAATTTTAGTTATGCGAAGGGTGTTATATTTAATGAAGATCTACATGAAATGGATGAGGAGGAAATTTTGGAAATGTGTCCGGATGTGGTTTGGAAAGTTTTTAAAGTGCCCCGCTCATCGATGCTTATTTTAACATTTAAAAGTTCTTCTCTGCCATCTGAAATTATTCTTGATAGTAAAATGATGAAAGTTCGTCCTTATAGACCGAGAGTGCTCCAGTGCTTTAAATGTTTTGGTTTTGGACACTCCTCTAACGTTTGCACAGAAAATAAAACTCTGTGAATCATGTGGCCAGCCTGAGCACGAGGAATGTCTGGACCAGTAGTTTGCGTAACTGTAAGGGTGAACATCGAGCCCGTGATAAGAAATGTAGTGCATTCAAGAAAGAACAAGATGCATTACTAAAATCTCTTGACGAACACTCAGTGTGGGGACAGGCCAAAAAGCTGTTGGGCAGGAAAACCTATTCGGATGCCTTGAAGGCACATCAATTGAATACTGCTTCTTCTGGTGCCCCCCCCTCTGGTGGGGCCTCCCGGTGCCTGCTGGTGGGGCTTTCCACACCCCCTCTAGTGGGGTACCCCGTGCCCCCCCTGTTGGGGCCTCCCGTGCCCCTCCCTGGTGGGCCTCCCGACCCGCCCCCCCTGGTGGGGCTTCCCATGCCCCCCCTGGTGGGGCTTCTCATGGGCCCCCTGTTGGGATTTCCCATGTTGCAGAGACTCTGGTCAAGCCAGGGGACCCTGTTGGTTCAAGGGTTCAAGCCAGTCTCAATATGTTGACGACTTCTCTCTGTCAGGGACATTGCCTGACATTGAGCCCTCACCTGATCTTGACATTACAGTGCACCGTGGAGATGACGGTGAGGAGATAGAGGCCCTCTTTCTTATTGTCAGAAGAGGGCCCTTTCTCCCTCTTCGCCTCATTCACGGTCACTCAGCAATCATAGAAAAAACAAAAGTAAAACTGAAAGGGCAAGTGAAAGCCCATCTTCTAAAAGATCTGTAACACCTAGATCTAGGTCAAATAGTTACTAGGTTAAAAACTGAAAAGATCTCTCTCACCAGGGACACAAGATTCCTAAATTAGTAGGGAATTTTAAGATGCCTTCCTCTAAATAATGGCTCTCATGCAGTGGAACATCCGTGGCTTTATACCAAATAGAGAGCAAGTTCGGGTTCTGTTTAGGGATCATGATCTATCTGCAATGTGTCTTCAGGAGACAAAGTTGGGAGAGCACACTCCCAACTTGGGTTTTAATTATTCATTCCATAGGTCTCCACCCCTGATAGATGTACGTGCTCAGGGAGGCACAGGCATCATAGTCCGCAAGTCTGTTAATCATAGGGTTGTTCAATTGAACACTGTGTTGCAGGCTTGTGCAGTTCAAGTTTTTCAATCATAAATGGATCACTATTTGTTCTTTATACCTAGATCCATCATTAGAAAGTAGATTACAGGATGCACAGGGTAATCCTCGTCAGCTAGAAATTAAATGATCTTCAGACATTGATAGACCAGCTTCCTAAACCCTTTCATTTTGATGGGGGATTTTAATGCCAAGCACACCCTCTTGGGGAGAGCCAAACTGCGACCGGTGGGGTTTAATAATAGAACAGCTCCTCGACTTAAATGACATCACTTTGATGAATGATGGTTCCCCTACAAGACATGATGTTTTTCATAACTACTGACTCGGCCATTGACCTCACTATCTGCTCTTCGTCCTTGAGGTTAGATTACCAGTGGGTAGTAGACCAGAATGATCATGGCAGTGATCATTGGCCCAGTTCACTTAAAGTTTATGAAAAATATTCCATCTCCATGTTTACCAAAATGGAAGGTAGGTGGGAGGCTAGACTGGGGATTATTCAAAAAATCTACTGAAGTTGATCAAGATATAAAAGATTTTCAGAGCCCAACATCCGCTTACGAGTATTTTTAATCAGTATATTTTGCTGTGCGGTGCATGCTGTCTATTCCTCGAACTTCTGGTAAGCCTCGTCGTCCTCTAGTACCTTGGTGGTGTGATGCATGCGCCTTGAGCCGAAAGATAACAAGAACTTGCTACAAGAGATATCGTAGATATCCTTGCTTGGTAAATCAAATTATCTATAAAAGAGCTCTTGCTAAGCAAAAGAAAATATTTAAGCAGGCAAAGAGGGAATCGTTTATCAGATATATAAGTGAATTAAAATATGATTCCCCTATGTCGTTTGTCTGGAACAGAATCCGAAAGCTGCAAGGGAAATTTTCTCCATCTCCCTGCCTATTTTGAAAATTGATGGCTTCTTCATATCTGATTCTGGAGAAGTTGCAGAAACCTTTGGTAGGCATTTCTCCAATATATCTAGTGCCCTACATTACTCTCCTGCTTTCAGGGAATATTAGGGATGGTACCACGGTTGTTCCTGCTGTAAGTTTAAATTCAGAGTCGTATAATTCTCCCTTTCACCATGAAAACGAAATTACGATCATGCAATCTCGTTATCTTCCCCAACTCTCCTGGGGAAGATGATATACTGTACTCAATGATTTTTAATTTGCCCTAGAAGTACAAAACAATTTCTTTTAGACATTTTAAACAGTTTTTGGCTTTCAGGAACTTCACCAGAGTCTTGGAAGATATCGATTATTGTACCTGTTTTAAAAACCTTTTAAAGATTCCTTCCTTCCTAAGAACTATAGGCCAATTGCTCTAACCAGTTGTGTTAGCAAGATTTATGAGAGGATGGTCAATGCTCGACTTGTGTGGTATTTGGATTTCAAGAATCTTTTTATCTAATCGGCAGTTTGGCTTTAGGAAAAATAGAAGTACTTCTGACCCTTTGATGTTCCTTAACTCGGGAGATACAGAATGCTTTTGCTGTGCAAAAACCAGACTGTTGCAGTGTTCTTTGACCTAGAAAAAGCCTACGACACGACCTGGCGAGGGGGTATCCTTTTGCAACTTGTAGAGTGGGGTGTTGTGGGTAATTTATTCTATTGTCTGAAAGATTTTTTGTCAGAACATTACCTGAAAGTAGAGTGGGCTCTTACATTTCTTCTGCTTTCCCTCAGGAAGAAGGGTTACCTCAGGGAAGCGTTCTTAGTCCAACACTCTTTAATGTAGCTGTCAACGGTCTACTAGAAACAAGTCCTGTCGGGGGGCATGGTCTGGCCTTTGCTGATGATTATGCAATAATCTGTAGTAAGTCCACAGCTGTTGAAGCTTGTCAAATGATCCAGACTGCTATTAATGCTTCAACATCATGGGCCAGTGCTAAAGGGTTCAAATTTTCACCAGAAAAAAAAAAACCAAAGCTATACGATTTTGTCGATTACGAAGAGTGGAAGAGATCCCTACGTTGTTTTTAAACGATTCTATTTTACCTTATGAAGATAGCATTAAGTATCTAGGTGTTACATTTGATAAGAAATTAACTTTTACTCAACATGTTAATGAAGTTGTATGTAACGTGAAAAACTTCGACTTAATATTCTTAAAGTTGTATCTAATTTTAACTGGGGGGCAGATCGAATTACCCTTTTGAGGATGTACCAGGTGTTATTGCCTAAGCAAAATTGATTATTGGTTTGCCAAGTTTATGGTTGTGCGTGAAGACAACACTGCAGAAATTAGATGTTGTCCATAATATGGCTTTACGTATTTGTACGGGAGCCTATAGAACTTCACCAGTAGAAAGCCTATATGTTGAGTCCGGTTTTTTCCCCCACTATTTATCCGTAGGGAGGAATTAGGCTTGAGAGCCATATCAAGAAATACTTACGTCAAAGCTAAACCCTAACTATAGTACGTTAGAGAACCAACTGACAGAGCCCCAAATAGACCGAGACTTCCAAAGCCGCTTGAGGTCCGACTAGCAAGCTCTGCCAGGGAGGTGGGATTACTTCCCCCTGCAGTAGCTGAAATTTCGCCTTCAAAGTTTCCTCCTTGGAATAGACCATGCCTAGAAATCTGCCAATTAGGGACAGCAGGAGCAACAGTTCTGGTGAACAGTTGAGGGCAAGTTTCTTGGACCATACTTCCGAACATGGTGATTCTATCATATATATACTGATGGCTCGAAGGGTTCTGATGGTGTTGGTTGCTCTGTAGTGACTGGTGGTAATATCATTAAAAAGAAACTTCCCTCTAATTCTTCTGTTTTTACAGCTGAATGCTGGCAGTTTTGACTGCTCTTAAATATATCTTTTATAGTTCTTGTACCAACAAGGTTTTTACCATTTTTACCGACTCTTTGAGTGTTTTATCTTCTCTAAAAAGCCTAGTCTCTTGCCATCCTTTAGTGCAGAAGTACTAGATTGGTTTTATCTTTTAATTAATAGAAGAGGATTTTCTGTTGGATTTTGTTGGGCTCCGTCCCATGTTGGAATTGTTTGAGAATGAGCGAGCCGACGCTGCTGCTAAGGCTGCAACTAGGCTTAGTCACATTTCCAACATGGGCGTCCCTGTATCTGATTTTAAAAGTACATTCGATTTTATTGTAGAGACCAGTGGCAGGCCCACTGGTCTACTTTAGATAATAATCTTAAATTGAAATCGATTAGGCCTTCTGTTCATCCTGGCCTCATAGCCGGATGGATAGAAGGTCTGAGATAGTTTTAGCTAGATTGCGTATTGGCCACACTAAATATACTCACGGGTATCTAATGACGAGTGGAGCGGATAGGCAGGTTCCTCGCTGTTCCACCTGTCATGTGGATTTGACTGTGGTGCATATTTTGGTGGAGTGCCCACATTTTGAAACCAAACGTAGAGCTTGTTTGCTGGCAAATAAGTCTCTTGCAGATATTTTAGGTGAAGGTGCTCGGGCAGAGCAAATTATGACATTTTTTAAAAAATATTGGTCTTTTTTACGAATTGTAGTTTTCTTTTAATTGTTTTAGGTTTCTTGTTTGGTTTGTATGAATGAATGATTTGTATGTTAGATCGGTTGTGTATGTTTGTTTGTGTGACAGTGACTTTTTTTTATTCTTAAGATATATATGCGCTGAATGGCCCCTCGGCTCCAGCGCTTGGCTATGTGCCAAAAATTTTATAATCTAATCTAATCTTGTATCATCCACCTTTCTGGAGTTCTCTTGTTACCACTTAAGGATTGTATGCACCTTTCTGGATTCTTGTTACCACTTAATGATGGTATCCACCTCCTTTTTGGATTCTTGTTACAAGTTAAGGATTGTATGCACCTTTCTGGATTCTTGTTACCACTTAAGGATTGTATCCACCTCCTTTCTGGATTCTTGTTACCACTTAAGGATGGTATCCACCTCCTTTCTGGATTCTTGTTACAAGTTAAGGATTGTATCCACCTTTTTGGATTCTTGTTACCACTTAAGGATGGTATCCACCTCCTTTCTGGATTCTTGTTACCACTTAAGGATTGTATCTACCTCCTTTCTGGATTCTTGTTACCACTTAAGGATTGTATCCACCTTTTTGGATTCTTGTTACCACTTAAGGATGGTATCCACCTCCTTTCTGGATTCTTGTTACCACTTAAGGATTGTATCTACCTCCTTTCTGGATTCTTGTTACCACTTAAGGATTGTATACACCTCCTTTCTGGATTCTTGTTACCACTTAAGGATGGTATCCACCTCCTTTCTGGATTCTTGTTACCACTTAAGGATGGTATCCACCTCCTTTTTGGATTCTTGTTACCTTCCACTTAAGGATTGTATACACCTTTTTCTGGATTCTTGTTACACTTAAGGATGTATACACCTCCATTTCTGGTTATTCACTTGTTAGCACTTAAGGATGTATCCACCTCCTTTCTGGATTCTTGTTATCACTTAAGGATTGTACACACCTCCTTTCTGGATTCTTGTTACCAGTTAAGGATTGTATCCACCTCCACCCCTGGATTCTTGTTACCCAATTAAGGATTGTATGTTTTTTTGTTTTTTGTATTTTTTTTTTGATTTGTTGGTATTTTGTATACACCTCTCTTCTGGATTCTGTTAGCACTTAAGGATGGTACCACCTCCTTTCTGGATTCTTGTTATCACCTTAAGGATTGTGTGCAGGCGACTTCCTTTCTGGATTCCTTGTACGCGAGTTAATGATTGTATCCACCTCCTTTCTGGATTCTTGTTACACTTAAGGATTGTATCCACCTCCTTTCTGGATTCTTGTTACCACTTAAGGATTGTATCCACCTCTTTTCTGGATTCTTGTTAACGCTTAAGGATTGTATCCACCTCCTTTCTGGATTCTTTTACCAACTTAAGATTGTATCCTCCTCTCTGGATTCTTGTTACCACTTAAGGATTGTATCCACCTCCTTTCTGGATTCTCGTTACCAGTTAAGGATTGTATCCACCTCCTTTCTGGATTCTTGTTACCGCTTAAGGATTGTATCCACCTCATTTCAGGATTCTTGTTACCACTTAAGGATTGTATCCACCTCCTTTCTGGATTCTTGTTACCACTTAAGGATTGTATCCACCTCCTTTCTGGATTCTTGTTACCAGTTAAGGATTGTATCCACCTCCTTTCTGGATTCTTGTTACCAGTTAAGGATTGTATCCACCTCCTTTCTGGATTCTTGTTACCGCTTAAGGATTGTATCCACCTCCTTTCTGGATTCTTGTTACCACTTAAGGATTGTATCCACCTCCTTTTTGGATTCTTGTTACCACTTAAGGATTGTATCCACCTCCTTTCTGGATTCTTGTTACCACTTAAGGATTGTATACACCTCCTATCAGGGATCATGTTACCAGTTAAGGCTTGTGTCCACCCCTTTCGGGACTTTTAACGTTTTATGGCTTGTTTCCACCCCTTTCTGGAATCTATACTCTGTTTTTTTCCATCTGTCCATCCGCCTGTTGTGTTTTTGTATGGTAACACTGCGTCCCGGGCTTTAGATAGTTACATTCAGCTTACATTCAACGATTATAATATTATCCTATTTCGAATATTAACGGTGTAATTCGCATACATTAAATTATTAAAACTCTTTTCAGTTGCAAATGTACACCCAGATATCCTTTTATTTACCTAAAACATACACATAGCGTAACTATCTAAAGCCCGGGACGCAGTGTTACCATACAAAAACACCACAGGCGGATGGACAGATGAAAAAAAACAGATTATAGTTATCCCTTTAAGGCTTGTTTCCACCCCTTTGTGGACTTTTACTAACTTTTTATGGCTTGTGTCTACCCCTCTCCGTTCTCGTGATAAGCCTTTAAGGTTTGTCTGGCCCTATCTGGAATCAATAACCATTTGTGGCTCTTGTCACCCATTTATGGACTTTATGTTAACCCAAGGTGTGTGTTCACCCTATTTTGGACTTCTCCCACTCGTTCACCAGAAGGACGTGAAGCTGTCCTCTTCATCTTGCTGATATAGGAGGGAGACAGAGGGGTTTGAAGTCCCTCCTGTGCTGCACATAGAGAGAGAGAGAGATTTGAAGGTGATTGCTCTGTGGTAATGTTCTTCGTAATGATTCCGAACCTAAGTTCGTAAGATAAACTTGACAGGATCAAGAAATCAACAGAAATAATATTTAATAATAATGAAAACGAAAGTGTTTTTCAGAAGAAAGTGACTTAAAAACGAAATTCTTCTTATAATGAGGCGAAGTGTAGATAATGAATGAAGGGAACTGAAGTCTCATTATTTTCCCCCTGTCCTTTTCGTCTTCTTCTTCTTCCTCTTCTTCTTCGTCAGGAATTGGCTTCTCTGACTAATGATCAAAAGGAAGTCTCCCCAGCGGTATACATGCATAATTCACGCGCGCTCGCGCGGCCTCTTTCCGAGCGAAGGCAGACCAGGAAACGACGGATAATTTTCTCTCTCTCTCTCTCTCTCTCTCTCTCTCTCTCTCTCTCTCTCTTTAAAAAGTGTTCAGTCTTAAAAAAAACAAAAAGTGTTCCGTTTTAAAAAGGGCAAAAAGGTTTCCGTTTCAAAAAAAATTCCGTTTTTAAAGGAAGTGTTCTGTTTTAAAAAGGGGAAAAAAAAAGTGTTCAATTTTAAAAAGAAAAAAAGCGTTCCGTTTTAAAAAGGAAAAAAGGATTCGTTTTTAAAAAGGAAAAAAAGCGTTCCATTTTAAAAAGGGAAAAAACGTTCCTTTTTTAAAAAGAAAAAAGATTTCGTTTTAAAAAGGAAGAAAGTTTTCTGTTTTAAAAAGGAAAAAAGTGTTTCAGTTTAAAAAGGAAAAAAAAGTGTTCCGTTTTAGAAAGTAAAAAAATCTGAAAAGGAAAAAAGCGTTCTTTAAAAAGGGGAAAAATTTTCCGTTTTAAAATGAGAAAAATGTTCTATTTTGAAAAGGGGAAAAATGTTCTATTTTAAAAAAGGAAAAATGTTCCATTTTAAAAAAGGAAAAATGTTCCGTGTTAAATAAGGGAAAAAAATTTTCCGTTTAAAAAAAAGCCGTTGGTCCCGTTGCTGAATAACCATACTGGTTCCATGCAACGTAAAAGCACCATACAAACAAGCACTATACAAACAAACAAACAAACAAAAAGGAAAAAAAATGTTCTGTTTTAAAAAGAAAAAAGTTCAGTTTTAAAAAAGGAAAAATGTTCTGTTTTAAAAAGGAAAATAATATTCCAATTTATAAAGGTCGAAATGTATTCCATTTTAAAAATGAAAAAAGTGTTCCGTTTTAAAAAAGGACAAAAGAAGTGTCATTTTCAATGAAAAAAGTTCCTATTTAAAAAGAAAAAATGTTCCATTTAAAAAAGGGCAATAGTGTTCTGTTTTGAAAAGGACAAAAAGTGTTCTGTTTAAAAAAAAAAAAGGACAAAAAGGTTTTCCCTTTTAAAAAGGATAGTGTTCTGTGTTGTGGTCTCGCCTGAAAAAAAAAATGCATAGAGGAGCACTTAATATTGGTCGTATAGTTTTCCACACTTGTCAAGTGGCACTCATGAAGACACTTTTTTTCACAAAGGACGCGGTTTCCAATTCATGGTGCTCGTAGTCCTATACCTCTCAGGTTTGTTGAGGATTCTGGGTATAATTGTGTGTCCTGGTTTAATTTAATTTTTTATTAGTGTTTTCAAATTCGCCTTCTCTCTATATTCGATGAGTGCGTCAACACTCAACTGCTTGTATAATAATAATAATAATAAAAGAAAATTGATAACCAACTGAAGGGTTTATTTATGAAATAAAGGAGATGAAAAAGTGTACTTATGAAAGTATGGAGAGTAAAAGTTGATGAATAGGA